>NC_069133.1:59846767-59924632 GCF_026914265.1 Mya arenaria | reverse complement strand
GGGGGGGGGGGGGGGGGGGGTTGGTGGGTGTAGGGGTTACGAGATACTTAACGTCCTCTTAGATAATCCCTTTTTTCTCTTATATTACATGATACAAATTTAACCATTCATGATTGGAGAGTGATACAGAATAAACGCCATATTGACCTATATATATTACTCGAAACAAATGAACTCAACTTTTAAGAGAGTACTCATAACTATATATATATATATATATATATATATATATATATATATATATATATATATATATATATCTATATATATATATAATATATATGTTGGGATTTCTAAGACTCAAGAGATAATATTGCTCTTTCATTTTTAATATCTATACAACAACAAGAATAACACTACCCCATCAAAACCACAGGAATGCAGGCATTGATTTAATTTTGGCAAATACGTTATGAACAATTATACAACCGTTCCATGATCATTATTCTTTATGCATTCTCTATGGTGGTGTATCATGCCTCACCATGATTGTTAAGAACTTACTTAAAATCTGCATCAATCATTTCTCAAATTTATTTGACATTTCATGCCAATTTATATCATTTATTTAAATTGTTTTGCAATGTCTAACGTCACAAAACATTCCAATCCTGCCTACTTTATTATTTTTGAACAGTGTTTACAATCAATTTAAATTCAGTTAACTGCCGAAACTTAAAAGTCAAGGACATGCTTAATACCCAATGTATTCTTTCTTTTCAACTGAAATGCTAAAAAAATAATGGTATCATGTAATTTAACAAATACTTACTAACTAGTGACATACAATATTTAAAACAACACGTCCATTGATAATAATGTAATCGTTTCGGAAAACTTAACACTGTGCATTTTTTTTATTTTTCAATTGTAACTGTAAAGCGGGTAAATTGGCTTCTTATAAAATCATCAAAACAATGATAGCTGCTAGTGTTGATTGAAATGAAACTACAAAAATGACTAGTAGTTTAAACGTTACACTTTAAATATTGTACAACGATTTTGAAGAAAGTTGGCACGAGGTTGCGCGAGAGAACGGTCTTGTGTTGTGGGGGGGGGGGGGGGGGGAACCGGACTGCCCGTTGAAAACCCTCTTGTGCGGCTTGGTGACCACCAACCAAACTCACGTGCGGTTGCTGTTGAAAGAATTCTTTGATAGAACCAGTTTAAAGGATTCGTTGCTATGTCCAGTTAAATGAATAAATTTGACATTTGGATTTGAAGCTCAAATGAGTAAATTGTGATACTGTTAAATTCGTATTTTATTGTATTTTAATACCCACGGGTAAAGAAAAGAAAAATGTAACACTAATTATACTACAAATACGCTAACTTCTTGCTTAGCAAGTTTTCTTAAAGTATTGTCAGTGAATCTGAGAGCACATATTTTGTATCTAAATGTTGCAGTTTCCAATGCCTATGATGTGTTATCATAGCACCCGTGGGCATTTACAAACTTGAACAGAAGAATAGTTCTAAATAATTATTCGTTTAAATACCAACAGTATTCATAGATCTGAAAGGTCCACTTGCATTGACCATTAATACTGACCATAATTAAATTTCATTAAATTAGTTGGTCTATACCTGTTTATTCAAATGGATGTTGGCTTAATGGTGACACTTGGATACTGCTGAATAAACCAACAATGCAATAATGAAGAGGAGCCGCTTAAAACCGATTTATATCATTGAGCCGCTGTGTATAGCTCGGTTCAATCAACTATAAATGTACCGAAAACGCTCTTTAACCTTCGATTGCTCTTAATGGTTTTAATTAAATATTTTATTACTGACCCAATTCAAGATATCCTCTATTTGCCGTTATAAATAATGAATACAGTCAAACCCACCTGACTCGAACATGATTGGCTCGATTTCCTCGTTGGCTCGATCTGGATGTAATGGATCGATTATACCAATTTTCATAGTGGAAACATGTTTACTAAATGGGTACTTGCCATTTCTTAGGTGATTTGTACAATTTCTTTCATGCTTTTCGATGAAATATGGGGTTTTATCAGTGAAATAACAACAGTGAAATATCAATTTGAGTGAAAATATCAACTTTCAGAACTACTTTTAAAATCCTTTGTAGTTACTTCCCCTTGATCAAAACAGAACAATTGACTTTGAACCAGAAAATGTGGGCAAAAAAATGTTAAAAAATTCAAGAAATGTTTCATAAGTTTAAATAAATATATATTTGGAAGTTAAAAACTTACCGTTTATTACCGGTTATCCCGTATTTCAAACTTTTTCTTGATCTTGAAGCTGAATGTTTGAACATTTGCTTTAATACCAAACAAATTACAGACGAAAACAACTGTTCGAACATAAATAGAATTTTATATCATCGTTCGGAAAATTTACACAACAATTTAAAGATAAACTGATATTTTTTTACCCCACCCACGCCTCAAAATTTGTCAACAAGCTAGCGTGGCATTCACTTTTTACCTGGAAAACAAACCTGTTTTCAAGCGAAACAGACTGGTCTCTGACAGTAAGATGAATATTCATGTATCAGTCTAAAACTGAGAAAAATGTTTAAAATCCAATTATTATCCGCATTTGTTTTCCTAACACATTTGACTATCGAAATGTTCATTCATTAAATGGCGGCGTGGTAATTTGGTATGTATTCATGCCCCGTTTAAAATAAAAGTGTTTTCGTTATTTGTTTGATCATATGTGCACTTATAAAACTTCATTGATTACCTTTCATATGAGCTTTGAACTAAAAAACGAGCGAAAAAAAAAATAAGAATGAATATCAGAGAACCACTCGTAAAAATATGTTTTTTTCTATGACACTCGTGAAATAAAATACGATCTTACACTGAAATAAACAAACATCCTCTCTATAGTAGCTCCAGGTTATCACAGGTTATTCACATTTTATTTATTAACAACACAAAAGGAATGCATCAGTTCTTGAAAATTATAAAAGCGGGAGGCAGATCGGTTTTACAATGTAATTCTACAAAATAGTGGTGTTGTTAAACACTAGTCTTGTATACATGAGACTTCCCTATCATTAAATATATGTACTGTAAGGCTGTCTTTAATATCTCGCTGCGAGTGACATTATTGTACTAAGCAACGCATAATGATACACACAGTGCTAGGCAATCCCTTTCCAAAGACCTAATTGTGAAAATATGTCAACATTGAAAGGTTTCCTTCCGACAATGCATCAGAACATTAACACTCAAAACAAAGCCCACAAGTACAATTTACTCAAGAAAATGGCAAAAAGATAAAAAAAGGAACCTATACAATTGACTTCTACAACATTTCTTGTATCAGTAAAAAATCGAAGTAGAATTGTGGTTTTGCAAGATCAATGTCAATAACCTTTTTGTTTCATGAATCTAATACACATTAATTAATGATGAACATGAAACTTATTTATAATAGTTTGTTTTTTGTTTTCGATAATTCATAAGTGAGAAAAATGGGCACTCATAATATGACACATGTTTAGGGTGACCTGGATCTGTGAAGCTATTTTGTTGATAGTATGGTCTGTGTGTAGTGTTTGTATTTGTGTATGTGGAGTTGATATGTTTGCATCGTTAGTTCATTAACGATTCGGTCCTTGCCTTGTGCCCACTTGTTAACGATGTTTGGATAAGGGTGTCTGTCTTACGGTGTCTGGCTATTGGTGTCTGGTGGTGGTGTTAGTAGTTTATACTCCGGGTCCCGGCGTGAGCACATTGAAGGGTCCCAGAGTGACAGTTCAACCACCGCACACCTATCCTGGGCAGAACCAGTACTAGGTGCCTTTACCTCTGCAAGGAACTGACAACTTCTGGCTTAGGGTGTTTGGCCATGAGCGTCTGTCTGACAGTGTTTCGGTATGGGTGTGTGTCTAAGAGTGTTTGGATGAGGGTGTCTATTGACGGTTGTCCTTCTAATATATATTGTCTTTTAGCGTTGTCTTTAGTTTCGTCCTCTTTAGGTTGTGGCATTTGGACAAAGTACGGACCGTGGGATGGTCCAAAAAACATTTAAGCCACATATCTGAAACCTGTATAAACGGCACATATGGCAAGACATTGTTCTATTCGTTCCTCAACTTATTGGTCATTGTCAATGTTGGCTGAATTTCAATACACACAAATATGATTTCGATTCACGACTAAAATCTACTACAATGTTTTTTGAAACGGCCCTCAGTTCTTTTTGCATATTACTTAAAGTTATAGGTCAACACTCTCTTGCCAACATGTTTGAACTACAGCACTATTTGAGTTAAGTAGTTCAAAATTGTCAGCGGAACTTATGGATATATCTTAAATTGAAGTATTGTGGGACAAGGTCTACTGACAATCGACCCCCCTTGGCCATTACAAGTACAGCGTTACTGCTGTTAACGACCATTTTTTATCGCCACTGCCTTCATGTGTCCCTATCCGCGGCCAATTCATGTCGAAAATGGGGCAATCATATCTTGATCAATGCTGATGTTTCTATTATTCAATTCCTTTTTGCAAGACGTTTCTTTGATTGGTTAATTTACATTTATGTATTCGATACTCTAGAACGTCAGTTTTGTATTGTAGCAGTCCATAAGACGTGTACGAGATGTTGAATAAAACATAAACATGTTGTCTGTCGCTTATTCCGATTGTGTTAAGACATTGAAATGTCATAGAAAATGTAATAGTATTAGTAATTTATGTTGTGAAAACAAGATAATGGAACTGTAACCAGATTATTTCTATACTGTTATATTTCGCAATGAAACGTTCCATTTACTTCAAGAACATCACCAACGGAAGTACGTTGACCTACGACTTATACTTTCCGGCATAAAAGCATACACTATTAATATGCTGATAATTTTAATTGCAGAATAACCTTCATATGAAGAGCTTACTTGTAGACGCGGTTATACATTTTTTTTGTCACTGGCATATTTTCTCCGTGCTCTATAAAAATGCACGGATTTCTAGAAAAATGCATAAATACCGAATGCGAAAAACAAACATATGAAAAATAACTAAATAAATAAATAATCCAATATTTTATTTGATGTATCGGTTTTTGAACTAAAAGGGCGACTGATATAGAGAGCGTACACGTTATAACTTCAGCTCACATTCTACAACGGAATGTTTTCTGAATGAGACAAAACAACAAGTACATGGGATGTTTGTTGGATTTTAAAAGGTGGTTCTGTTAAATTCTGTGAAATGTTTTGTTAAGTCACTAATTGTACTTTACACAGCTTCATAATACAGAAAACAAATACTACAGAGACAAGAAAACGAAAAATTTAGCAACGAAATTTAAGAACCAAAGCCTCTTAACTGGAGATACCTTACGTAGCAAGGCAACAAAAACCGTTCAGTCATTGAAATGTCGTTATAGTCAATGTTGGAGTTTATGTCAGAAGTTCACAAGATGATTACAACATTTTCAATGCGTTATCTCGATGCCTATTTTTTACCGGTTAATATGATGCCATGTGTCGTGACTACATGACATTTTAGCTTCAAAAACATTTTTGGCGTGAAATTTTTGTGGGGCACATGGCCTCATATTTGCAACACTTTTTTCAGATACACAAGGGATGTGACGGGTTCAGGTCAAACCATATATTGGCTCGGGCAAAGAATCTTTCAGACAAATTGTTTTAAACATTTTTGGGACGGGTCCTATTAAATCATTTGTTTCATGGATCCATTATAGTTTGGGCATACTGTTACGAAACATCGCATCGATATATGAAGATTACAGCAATAAAGCTGACTGTTGCTCCTACAAAGAAAAGCCCGACAATTTCGATTAGAACTAATGAATAACAAACGTCAAAATTGATGGGAATTCCTGTCGACCATATAGTTCATAGACTGTCACACACTTTTATTTCTGGCTTCAAATTAGAAATAAGCTAGGCAGTGTGTCACGTTTAACGACAATTAAAATGTCACAACTAATATTTCATGAATATTATCAGGTAAAGGAAAGTACCTGCGCGAGGTGATACACCCATGTACATTGTGACTGGGTTTGGCAATGACGGAATGTTAAGAATTTAAAGAGGAGGATGACGCACAACCCCCCCCCCCTCACCCACGCCGTTTTATTTACAGGCATACAAAAGCACTGCCAACATGGATAATTTGTAAGCTATATGGATTGATACTTTTTTATATTATTTTATTGAAGTATATATTTTTAAATATTTTATTGCTACTTAATCCGCGAACATTCGATGAATAGCCGACCTGGCAAACGAATGACCATTCTATATCCTATACAGAACAGATCGACCAACTGATTCACCGAAGTTGTATTATCTTATTCGTAAAGTTAGCCATACTCGTAATAAAACGCTGGTATCTTGAAAGCATTGCTACAGAATGTCTTTGGATTATGCAAATCCCGCACGAAGAGTGCTGGCAACAAGTGAGGAGCCTTTCGATATCAGTCGATGTACTGTTTTATCGTTCAAAGATGTTGTCTGAAATTGAAAAAAGATAGAAGATTCGTTGCTAAGTTACAAAACAAGCTCAAATTGCTATTAAAGGGACTAGACATCCCATGGTTTCAAATTCGGCAAATACAAATATCTCTTAAACAAGCCTAAAATTATTAATACGACCTAGTTTGTGGCCGATAATAAATCATTTTACATGTTTTAAAGATTATTTTCAACTAGTTTTACCCGTCTAAAAAGAGTGCATAATGATTATACCATTTTATAGTGTGTATATTAATATGTGCACGTAACGTTATTCGGTAAATGACGTCGTTGAAATTGTGTTCCGGTCGTATGGGCGCTGACTCTTGCTTTGGAACAAAGAGTGGACTTGAATTTGACACAGTATAATATCATTTAAATTTCACTGCAATTTTCAATAAACCATCTGAAAAAAATAAATAAATGTATGTTGCATGTTTGAACTGAAATAAATTTATTGTCTGTTCTGTTCGATATCAAATCTGCTACATATGAATGATGTATTTTTCTTGTTAATTGAATCATATCTATTTTGTTCAAACGCATCTCCGACGAGCTTTAAACAATAAAGATAACACTTAGATTTAGTAGGAGAGATCCACAGAAAGCTCGGTCAACATACCTGGTAGTGAAGCCTCTCAGACGACTGATTAAGTACCAATGTGTCACACAACCCTAGAATTTTGTTGTCTAGCCTTTGCTAGAAATATTCATCTAATACCGACAAACTGGAATATTGATAATAATCAAAAGTTGTTTTATTTAATTTCAGCCCAATACCTGCAATTAGAAAGGAGAAAACACACGCATAAATCATAGATCAATTCATTTCTTCTAGATTGGAGTTTTGATAACTTCCGGCCTAATGCAAACGGATACACCAAAAATAGCGGTTAATAATACATGGTAGTCATATACGTGAAACGCTATGAATGGCATTTTTCCCATCTGAAGTTTGCCTATTTTCAATTAAATGTATACTTAATTTTATAAGCAGTCTATAACCCAGAAAGCTGACAATACGTGTTCCATTCTTGTCGAAATTAATTGTTGTATACATTTAGAATGAATAGAGCGAGAAAAACTATAAATGTACCTATAAATGACAGATTCTATGTCTGCGTGGGTTATGGCAACACCAAATATGAATTATTCATCTATGTTACGTCGCGAAGATAGCCACATTATCATATATCCTGTACTGCGTTAAGAATGCCTTAAAGAAAAATATAATAGGCATCAATTTAGCAGAAATAACCTTAGATGAAATCAATATGATGCCTCTATAAGGGTTTACCATTGCATTGATCCACAATGACCGTTGGACGGCAATAATCCCAGCATTTATTGATAACGGAATTCTAACACTTTTGTTCTATGTTGTGTCTGTAAAAGTTGTATTGTGGCGTTGTTTGATATGTTGGGTTTTCACGACAGTTAATAATGCAACTGCAACTACAATGACAAACATATGCGTGCGTTGTCTTGTGGCATTGTTTGTCTTGTGGCATTGTTTGTCTTGTGGCATTGTTTGTCTTGTTGCGCTTTCAAGACAGTTAAATAATGAAACAGGAACCTCAATGACAAGCATCTTATTCTGCTGTCTTGTTGCGTTTTGTGTCTATTTGCAGTTTCCGGCTAAATAGAACACTAGTTATGACAGTGACGAGTACCTTGGACTATTTATTTTCGACGTTGTGTGTCTAATTGTGTTTGAATGACAGCATAACAATACAACAATTGCAATAAAATATTGAAACAAATGATACGGTAAAAGGGATCAAACACAAAAGATTAACAACGAGACACACCATTAGATTGGTTTGATCTAGGGTTATAGAACTATCTAATGAAGTCACATTATTTCACATTATAACTAAAAGTTATGCTTCAAATTATACTGCTAAACACTAGCGCCAATCATACAAGTTATGTCCCTGTGGAATTTGTCTGAAACTAATGGAAAATTGGAAGGGTTTCCTCTTCTTGTGATGGCGAATAAGCCTATAAATTGCCGAGCCTTCATTGGCGATAACAACGCCTTATTCACCTGTTCTATCTTTGTATCGAAAAGACGAAATAAATGTGCTGTGAATCATATTTATGGCATTAATTGCATCATGAAATATATGTTCACGACTGCAAAAATAAAATATTCAATACAAGGACAAGCCACAAACGACGGCCTGCCTTAAAGGACTGGCCTAGGAGCTCAAATTCTACGACGGCCCGGTCTTCCGGGACAAGGCCGGTAACTACAATTTTACGACTGTTCTGCCTTAAAGGACAAGGCCGGTACCTCTACTTCCACGACTGCCCTGCCTTCAGGGACAAGCCCGGTACCTCTAATTATACGACTGTCCTGCTTTCAGGGACAAGCATGGTAGGTCTTATTCTACGCCCTGCCTTAAAGAACAGCACAGTACCTCTAATTCTACGACTGCCCGGCCTTAAGGGACAAGACCGGTTACTCCTAAATCTACGACTGCCCTGCTTAAAGGGACAAGACTAAGGTCCAACGGACACTTAAACAATAGACATACAGCATTCGTAACAATAAAGCAAGATGACACACGCATCAACAGGGGCTCTCTTTGAATCATATTGGCAGTGTTTTCACGATTTTAATGCATATATTATGATACTAAATATACACTATGCTAAAACTTCTAATAACGGATTACAAATGTTGACCATTCTTCTTGCCCTTGCGTAAATTGAATTAAAAAGCTAAATGTTATACCGAATATGTTATAGTTTTATTTAAACGTAAATAGTTTAGTCTTATAAACCTTTTCACTTAAATATAAAGGAAATGTTTGGATTAAATTAGACAATAACAATCGGGATTAATAATGATACTGATTGCATTTTTTATAGTTTATACATGATGATTAAAGTGTCTATACATGAATGATTTAACAGTTATTCGAATTTGTTGTTTTTTAACCATTGTCTAATGAGGTAATGCCTTATATAGCCAAAATGGAGGATATCCTTTTTACATTGAGTTCAAGGGTAGGCCTAATGTCAGATGTTTTTGACTGATGTCTTTATATGCCTTCTAATATTGTACCTGCTGACAACTTAAAAGCTATACATAAATAGACAATTTACAAAAAGCCCTTCATTTTACAATCAATGGGTCATTTTCTGAAATAACTGATAGCATTCTGCCTAGAAAATGATATTTTTATTGGTAATGGTCACATCAGGAGGCTTAATTTATTTGTTATCACTGAATGCAAACTATAGGCCGCTATTTTTGTAGAATATGATTAAACTTGTTATTGAAATAAACCCACAACACATTTCCAGCAGTTGAAAAGACTCGTGGAGTATTTTAAATTCAAATCCTTTAAGATTTATAAGGGCATAGCTATAAAAAAACACAAACGTTATTATAGGTGAGTAATATTATTTTTTAATTAGTCATATATATCGCCCCCCCCCCTCCTGTTTCGAAATTAAAGTACTAAACGCTAAATTAGAAGAAACAAGAACTATCTTGAAAAAAGATACTCGGCCATAATAATACAGCGGTTGACTAGTGTTCGAAGGTGGTTAGAATTTTCGACTACACTAGAGACTGCTCCTTGTCAAATTATTCTCCGGTAATGGATTCTCATGCGATAATTACTCAGGGAATAGAAGAGCAATACAATACAGTAATTGACAAAAACGAAATAAATTTAATAGCATGCACACTTTTTCTGATACCGAACACGTTTTACGTGGAGACGCTTTGACTAAACTATGTCCAATACGGTTGAGGTCGAACTTGACCTATGATTAGGTGAGGTGAGCCAAATCAAGTCCGAAATTGTATCATATTTTAGGAGTCTTCTCGTTGTGTTTAGCCTTAAAATATCATTTGTCTAAATCTTCTGGGAAAATTGTTCGTGAAAAATAACTATCGTCATCCTTTATAAAACCGCAGATGCAAAAAGAACGTATTCGACAACTGTTCGATACACCTTTTTTTCATTCGACTTTCTTTAATTTGGCCAATAAGATAGCTAGATTCACATTACAATTTTAACAATGGCTAATGGGATTTCTGTTTATTGTACAATGACCAATGAAAGCTTCAATTATATTATGTTCGTCTCTTTTCATTTCACAGGAAGTCAGGGTGAATTAAATATGCATAATGCTAAAAACGTGTAGAAGTTTAATTTCCGTGTCAACAAACCGCATAGTAATTGATTCCTGAAAGCTACCAAATAAACAAAAATATTTACCAGCAATATGTCCAATAATAAATCCTAACGCGACTTTAAATGAAGTTGATCCTGTTTCGTTACACTTACCATACAAACATACAACCAGACGTAGTGTGTAACATAAACATACATTTTAGGTATTTTAATCTATAAAATTAATGAAATTCATGGTCGTTATATAATGAAGCAACGAAATAAAACATAAAAAATAATGAAAATATCTAATTTTAAAACACTTACTTTACAAAACAGTATTAAACCCACTGAAGTAGTGTTTGCAGCAATGTAGAATAATGAAAACAATAGCTTAAATGCAAATTGTCTCTATGATGATACCTTCACATATGAAAAAACTAAACACGTCTTTGCAAAGTTTAAAACCTAGAGTATACATTTACAATTATCTCAAATATCAGTTCTCCGAATACCCAATAAGCAATGCTGCATGCGAAATAAAATGCTTTTGAATCATACGAAGTAGCGCCTAAGATGCTTGCTTCAAATGTAATCTGCGGAAATATTCAATACGCACTCTTCTTTTTCTACATTCTTTACTATAAAGCGAAATAAAAGCTAATGTCCATTCATATCTTCGATTTCTTCAGTAGATGTACAGGCAATCTGTCGTGACAATTGTCCCTTAGCTTTTCCCGAATTGCTAGACCTCGTTGAGGTTGCCGATTTTGATTTTCCTGATATGTCCAACGGAATACTGCTGTAAAATCGGAACGGTTCGTTGCTGTTTCCTCTCGAGTCATTTTGATGGTGGCCATTTCCGTGGGACTGTTTGAAACATTCTTGTGAGGACAAATAACTTGTATAAATGCTTTCCGGAAGTTCATGTTAAACCATCCGTATGTGATAGGATTAAGGCAGGCGGAACACATCGCGACCAAGAGACAATATGCGTAGGCATGATTGAAATTCCAGTTTAAAAAGAAGTGGTAGTCATAATCTGCGAGCGTGTTCATAACTGTCAGTGGAAGCCAAGCTAATGCAAATGAAATCGCTATTCCTGTCAAGAGCAACATGTTACGCCGTTGCCGTTTGATTTCTCGTAACACCCTATCAGCTTCAACTTGTGTAATAGGGTTTTCACTTATCCTGCAGCGCAAGAACTGGCATATGCGACCATGTATGAGTGAAATTATAGTGAGAGGCACCACGTACTGTACAATAAGGACGAATGTCGTGTAAGTTTGCCTTAAAGCATCCGATGGCCAAACCTCCATGCAAATCTTGAAAAGTTCTGGACTCACTTGAGTGACTTCATGAAAAGCAAACATAGGGATACAAAACAGGATAGAGAACAACCAAATAAGAATAATGGTATAATGGACTGTTGTTCTGTTCGCATTTTCCCTTTGCGCACAAACAATGGCGGAATAGCGATCCACTGCAATAGCCACGATTGTAAATGTAGAAACATACACATCAATCGTCTGAACAGTTGAACTAATTCTGCACATGATGTCTCCTAAAATCCAGTTTTTGAGCGTCAGACGAAGCAAAGAGAATGGCATACACGCTACACACATTAAAATGCCACAGAAAGACAAATTTAGGATAAGTATATTACGAGGTTTTTGCAAATGCTTGAACTTGATAACAATGTAGCACACACACGAATTGCCAACGAGACCCAGCAACATTACTGTACAATAACAGGCCACTAAGAGGGCTTCTTGTGATGGCGAAAACCAGTGATCCCAAGTCTGAAATTCGTCCACGATTCCATTGCAGTCGCTTCTGTTAAAAGTTGAGTCCTGGCAAGGGTGAGTCCCAATGTGGCCAGTATTACTGTCATTGTTATTATTCAAATCTGGAACAGTATTGAATATCTGTAGAGAACGTATTCCAACGTCTAAGTTATTCGCATCCATGTTGTCACTGCTGTTTGAAACTGTTTGTTGATATTGAAGCTGTGACATCCTCCTGAAATGTTTTAAAAGCGGGTTATAAACATTTTGTGCTGCATGTAATGGTTAGGAGTTTTAGTGCCATAAAACTCTGAAAACTGTTTTTGTTTATTTTTAGCTCGTATATATTTGAAAATCATTAGAGTTATTGTCATAGACTGGGTACTGATGGCTTTGTCATCGGCATGCAAATAATTTAACTTTCCTGTAATGATACATCTGTTCAAGATACTCCAAAGAAAATGCTGCCAGAAACACCACGCAGGCCCTATGTTTGGCTTCTATATTTTTCGATATTTAAATAGTTTGATATAATGAAATGTGTTTTTAAGACACCGATGTTAACAAAGACGATACAATTTGTATTGTTAAACTTTTTTAATTTTCGTAAAGTTATTAAAACAACAACATATAGACACGGGGCTGATCAATTGCTCCATTTTGTTATTTAATTGAAGCGATGGTCATAATTGCACATGGTAACATTATCAATACTTACAACCCGCCAAATATATATAATCTCAATGTTTCAGCAAAATATTTTCTTTTAATACCTTCCGTTTGTTTGAAAACAATTAAGAAAATGCCATTTAGTTTATTGTAAGATGCCTAAACCGATGAAATTAAAATATAAGATGCATATATCGGTGAAAGTTCCCATGCTTTAATGTTTGATTTTCATTTGGAGAAACACAACAGTGAAATAGCAATCGCTCTTCTGCTGGAAAAGCATACATCAATGAAAAAGTATCTTCAGCCTTTTTGAAAATAAAATGCATATGTTTCCAGTGGGGAAAAGAAGAAGGAAGGTATTTATATCGATTGGGCGTAATTTATTAACATTATTAGGCAGGGTTTATGAGAATGGGACGTAAATCACTGAAAATTGGGTAATAATTGAAGCACAATGAGGCACAAAACACATCTTTCCCAGACCTATGGTACCAGCATTTGAAAATTATTTGTCATTACTCTCATAGTAAATCAGAAGCAAGACATTATTGCATTTTGCTCTTACTAAACTTACAGGAGATTCATAAAAAGAATACACGACAGCAAAACTATGTGCTTCATTAAAGAATGTAAGGTATGTCGACAGGAAAACATATTCATTGGGTACATGGTAATAGATATGTCTTAAATATAACTTATATAAGATGTATCTTCAGCAACCTTTATAATATAAAGTTAATTTCCAACTAGTCTTAAGCTAGCACAAGTTACCCCTAATTTCAAGAAAGACATAAGTGGGCAACTACGTTTTTAATTTGATAACATTTTTATTCCTTTCCTGGCAAGTTTCAGAAAAACATATAGATATCAAACAACTCTGTTTAGATTGTTGTAAAACTGGAAAAAAAAACATTGATGGATACACAGATGTATGTGCAGTTCTAATTGATGATCTCAAAAGGATTCGCATGCCTGCCCAAATGATCTCATCTTAATGCATATTGTCTCTCAGCCCCAGCATGTAGGAGTATGCAAAGCTATCTTACGAACAGAAAACAACTGGTCAATATTGGTCAGATTACCAGTGAGTGGGACTTCATCATGAAAGGCGTGCAACAAGGATTAATATAAGGGCCTCTAGTCTTCAACAATATTCTTAATGACAACTTCTATTTTATCAATAAGCCAGTCTTTATAAGTTTTCAAATGTCAATACTCTTTTTGTGCGTGATAAAATTTCTGATGCTGTTTATGCCATTCTTGAAGAATAACATAACATGTTATTAAACGGGATTACTTCTAATCAAATGCAGTTTAACATTGACAATCTTCAAGCAATTTCAGTTGGCTCAAAGTCTGTCATGGTATTGAAAGAAATCCTATGAAAAATAACGTTAGCAGTAAAATGGGTTAGAAAATCTCAAACGTGTAACTTTGAAAAGTTTTACAAATAGTTTAAGGGCTGAAACTCCTTGCATCGTCATCCGACCGATATTGAAAATTTTTGCCTTGAAAGATTTTGCCTGGAAATCACAACATTTGTCCAAGAATATTGTATCATAATCGTAAAAAATCAATAAAAAGAATCAGTTGCAAAAAAAACCGAGAGCAGTAAAAAGGTTTAGGAAACAATGAACGTGTATTTTTTTGAAAATAAACGTAAAAAAGTCTTGCTTTGCGAGGCATGTTCATGTAAGTTACATATATAGTGTTTTTAATAATTTCCTCGTCATTTTCTTTGCAGCCGAAAGTATGTTTGCAAATGACATAAACTGGCAAAATAAGGTTTTACTTTTTTGATAACTTGAAATGAGTGTATATTCTAAAAATGAATGTTCGTTTGTTATAAGACATAACATACACATGTTTTTTTTCTTTTCTATTAAATTGGTAAAGTTTCATTCATATATTTCCAACATCTGAGGAAATAATAATCAGATTTTAATTTCAGAGAGTATGTGCACACGACACTTTTCGTTGAAGTTTTGCTCGCTGTAGTAGTTGCACTATAAATAAGGGCTGTGAATAAAATAATAGCCACAACTGTTTATGATATTGTTGTTGATAGTTGTAACTGATCGGCGAAAGCTTTTAACAAATTGATAATGTTTGTGCATGATCTAAAATTCGATCCATATAATGTTCCTTATTGTTAACTTTTTTATTCTGATAACATGCCATTTTAAACCGATCGCCCTAATATTATAGTAAACATGTTGTATACATCGCTATATCGCTTGAAACATGAAATTAACGTTTTATCTCATGTAGCATTGTATTTATGTTTTATAACGTAATGACTTCTACCTGTTAAATTACTATAAAGGTTCCTGATATCACAGTGACCTTATACGGCGCAGGCTGTACGATGTTTCGATTATAAAATTACTGTCGCGCCTTTGGAATACATTTCTTCAACATACAAGCCATAAACATAAATATGTCCCAATTAACTACAGAATATTAAAATATTAGAACTCCTCGTGTGGTATTAATTGTTTAAAGTGATAGATCATGATTGACTATTATTATTTTTTTTATTTAACCATGTAGTGAACTCAAGAAAAAATTCAATTATATTTCGTTTTCCGACAACCAAACGACTTCGATATTCAACATTTGATGGACGAGTCTCCGATGTTACACTTGACAATGGTTTGTCAGTTTGTAGCAATGGCCAACGAGAAACGGGTGTGTGATCATAGTCCATTTTTACAATTTCTCTATTTATCTTATTTTTTAACTAAAAGCATGTCAGAATATATTAAATAATACAATTCGGAATTGCAGCAGCTCAGGTCGTACGCATTGACCAAGGTGACCACCACCAAAGCCTCGGCGCAGTGAAACGCCCTGTAATAAACACTGCCCCTAGTTATGATTATGCTTAAATACAATCAAGAAAAATAAACAAATTCTTACTGTTGCTCGGATTTTTGAGGAAAACATAAATAGCACTGCCAATACTTACAATGGAATGCTATCCACCGATCACATTGTCCAATATTCCATTGCAGAAGTGTCATATTAGAAACTGAAGCAAACTGAGATAAAAGCTCGGCAGAAGACACTTTTATAGGATTTTCGTCGCGTAGCAACTGGAGCTAACATTTATTGAAACATCGCAGCATGTTCACAATAACAGAAAATTAAATTAAAAGAATTCCGTTACAGATTGCACGGGCTATGCGAATTCCAAGAGTATGTGATTTCGAACTCTTATTATAAATCAACGGCAGCGGGGCATAGACATCGTAATGAATTAGTTTTATTCTCAGCAGGATGACCAGGTATTTTAATCATACTGTGTTTTGCTTGGATGAATCAAATCATACGAGAGGGTTTGGATATACGATCTTTCAAATTGATGAGATGCCTAAACACATGTTAAGAAATATGATACGTTCTCGATACCTGACAATCATAATGCTTAGAATAAGATAAGAAACGGTCAGCCCTGGTGCTAGCAAACGGAAATAGTTTTATAATTGTGTGCTGTTGCAATTAGTTAAATGTTTACATTTGCGGATATATACTGTATTGTGGCGGTGTGTGTCCTGTAACCTGTCCCATTTGTATTGCTACGGTGTATATCTATGTAAACTGTGACTGCTGTCTTGTGGCGGTGTGTGTCATGTAACCTGTACCTTCTGCCTTGCGGCGTTGTGTATCTATGTAAACTGTGCCTGCTGTCTAATGGCGTTGCGAGTCCTGTAACCTGTGCCTTCTGCCTCGCGGCGTTATGTATCTATGTTAACTGTGCCTGCTGTATTATGGCGTTGTGAGTCCTGAAACCTGTGCCTTCTGCCTCGTGGCGTTGTGTATCTATGTAAACTGTGCCTGTTTCTTATGGCGTTGTGTGTCCTGTGACCTGCGTCTACTGTCTGGCGGCGTTATGTATCTATGTAAACTGTGCCTGCTGTCTTATGGCGTTGTGAGTCCTGTAACCTGTGCATTCTGCCTCGCGGCGTTATGTATCTATGTAAACTGTGCCTGCTGTCTTGTGGCGTTGTGAGTCCTGTAACCTGTGCATTCTGCCTTGCGGCGTTGTGTATCTATAGATTATGGCGTTGTGAGTCCTGTAACCTGTGCATTCTGCCTTGCGGCGTTGTGTATCTATGTAAACTGTGCCTGCTGTCTTATGGTGTTATGTGTCCTGTGACCTGTGTCTTCTGTCTGGCGGCATTGTTTATCTAAGTAAACTGTGCCTGCTATTTTTTAGCGTTGTGCGTCCTGTAACCTGTACCTTTGTTCTTGCAGTGTTTTGTATCTATGTCAACTGTACCTGTTGTCTCATGACGTTGTGTGTCCTGTGCCCTGTGTTTAATGTCTGGCGGCGTTGTGTATCTATGTGACATGTATCTGCTGTATTGTGGCATTATCTATCATTATATATATATTTATTCAATTGTAAACTACTATCTTGCCTTGGAACAAACCTAGTAAAAAAAAACGTAGTCATGTATAATATATCGAAATGTAGTGTGCTGTCAGTAAAGGAATGTTTAATTATCCATCTATCCGTTAAAATAATTCTCAAAGGACATTTGTATCGTCAGAGCAAATCAGGCCTAATGGTCACTTTTTATTTTCTATTTAACGTCTGCACGTCCTTTGGGCAGAATGTCGTGTAGCAGATGCATATTGCAAAAAAAATTACTAATATAACTGTCTGTACTATGTACCTTTAATTTCCAATTTGTGTTTCCTGTCTTGATATTTGCTTCCTCGTGAAGCCCTGGGGAGAAACATAATCAAATCAGCAGGCGTTAAAGCACGGACATTTCAATTAAGCTTTGTTAACGTAACTTGCATTACTTGTTTTTCAATAATGATTCCATTGATCGAATCGTCCAGTAATTCTATTATTCTGTTATACGATCTCATGATTTCCATGTGTGTACAATTCCCTTAACGATTAAACACATATAAGAGAGGCCACAAAACACAACGTGTACGTGTACTGTACGTGTCATACTTCTACTACGTGCACTGTACGTGTTCTGTACGTGTCACACTTCTTGTACGTGAACTGTATGTGTCCAGCGACGTTTACGTGTACTGTTCGTGTCACAATTTTGTACGAATACTGTACGTGTCAAACCTCTACGTGTCCATGTACTGTATGTGTCACATTTCTTGCATGAATAATGGTTGTGTCGCGGAGCGTGTATGTGAATCATACGTGCCATTTACTTGTACGTATACTGTAAGTGTCATATGTATCACTCTAAGTGTACGTGTACTGTACATGTCACACTTCTTATTCGTGTATTGTTCGTGACTTTTTGTATGTGTACGGTACGTGTCACACAACGTGTACGTCGACTCTACGTTAACTTTTTTTACGTTTCCTGTTTGTGATAAAACATTATTTTTCTATAAAATCACACATGTCATTACAATTCACCATACACATACACTACGCGTACAAGTAGCGTTTAGCAATCTCTTCATTTTCCGTATCCTGTTCGCAGTCGTTGATTGTTTACTTAACTTTATTTCAGTACACTTGTCGGATCACAATTATAGATAATGGTAAAGGACTGCCCTTTCCATGCTATCTATCCGACATAGTTTCATAGTTTATTTCAGTCACATCAATACAACTATAATTAGACATTTCAATTTGAAACGAATAAAAAATATATTGCCACCCAAAATAAGAAACAAATAACTAAAACAATATAATGTATCCCCTTAAACGTTCCAAGCTAATCGATCTTAGTATTTGAGATGTTTAATGTGACAATTTTCATATCTTATAAATACTTATATCAATTAACACAATCATAACTCATGTAAGGGAATACATGTTCATGTGAACATACCGTTGGAGGCTGGTATATGTTGTCCCTGACATCTGTCTTTCATGCGGTAAAGCACAGACATCTCAATCAAGCTCAATCGAAACTTACATACTTGTCTTTCAATAATGACCCAATAGACCGAATGACACTGTAACTGTATATCTTATAGCAATGTTTTAAGAATTCTTAAATAGCTTGTCTAGGATCAAGGCGTTACTAACTTAACGAATTGCATTAAATATTGGTTTACATTGATCTAAGAACAATGTAGCTTGTATGACGTAACAAGCTCGGACACTTACTTTTTAAACATGCCATCATGAGCGAGTTATACAAGTTTTAACCTAACATAAGACTAATTGCATTCAGGTCAATGCAATTGTTTCTTCCGTCAATAAACGTGCGTTTCCATTCAGGTTTTTGCTACCTTCCGCCAGTAACTGGACATTGCATATCAACTGGCCATCCATCCCTCTGCTATGTAAGTGTGACTTTCTCATTAATTTTCCTACATCAATCGAAATTCACTCACAATTTGAATATAACATACCAATTAGAACATAGACGATATATGCGCCTAGAATACATTGAATGACAAATGTGAAATAAAATATGATCTTCCGCTGAAAGGAAAGATGAATCATTATTTTCGGAGATATGTATAGAAAGAAATTCGTTTAATGTCAAATTAATACCATCACGTCGCCATTTAATTTACTGCGTAAAGCGGCTTCAGATCAACAGTGTAAAATATGGATTAAAACATGTAAAGTAAATCGTTTGAAGCAGTAGAACCCGTACGGAAAGCCATCAAATATATTTGACACGTCAACCGAGAACATGAACGGTTTTGCTAGTAACGCTATGTGGAGGTTGTTCATCGAAAGCACCAATAGTTCTTCTATTTAAAATTTAAGCCTTATGATGAAGCACATCAGTCTGGCTTCGATGGCGAAAACGAGAAAAAGCTCCATCTCAAATTAATCGGCAAATGCAAACATCTTAAAGTGATCCAAAGTAAGTAACACGAGCCAGCTTCGTTTAAGAACAAATTATCGTTTATAAGTTAGGAGTTGAATTTCGACTGTTGCCGTCGGGTCGTTCGCGGGCAGGATGTCCGTGTCATTCGGTTGCCGAGTGCAGATGAGATAAGTGAGGCGTTCGACAGGTCGAAATGTTGGTGGTTACACCGCGTCTATGATGAGTGAATAAGAGGATACTGTCAAGACACATACATTGGGGTTTTATGTGACAGGGACACAAGGAAAAACTTACGCTTGGGAGAGGCCTGCAGGGTAAGTGCTTTGAAGGTTGTAGATACAGTGGATCGCAACAATATATTAACAGTGAAGCAAGCTAGCGTGCTGCCTGATGGTCCGTATTGTACATCGGTCGAAATTTCGCACTGTGCTGATACCATTTCTGGAAAAGACACACGGACATTTTCTCAGTAATTTAGGAATTTGGAACTAAACTGACTTACATTTCCACGCAAATATTTCATTGTGATGGATATACATAACCAACATTTGTGAACGTGTAATCAGTAAGGTTTAATACAAAACTGATTGATAATTACATTGAAACTATAACGTTAAAGTATAGGAGACAAATACGGACACAAATATAATACTTTTTTAACTAGTTTAAAAAGTAAACCTAATAAGGGGTTTTCAATGAACAAGATTCGTATAGAAATTGAAGCTAAGTTCTTGTGAATTTTTGTAGTATGTTCTGGAGCATTCTTATTTTGTATATAAGGGCAAAACGTATCCTTCTTGGTTTCAGCAGTGCACCTAAGATTTTGGACTCAATTATATCATTCTGTGACGATTAAATTGCAATAATTTTTGGGAATTACTTGGACAGAAATAGTGCTAATATTCTGTTTTTAGTAATTCAAGTTGATTTAATTATGTGGACATAAAATATACCTATGTATTTTACATATACCATTGATGTTGTTAAATTATTAGTAAGAAATGGTGTTGTTGTTTGAACCTGGCTGCTGGTTTCCCTTTCTCTGTTACGTTTTAAATCGTAATACAACTTTTCATATGACTCACTCTAGCATTGAAATAAAAGTTACTGAACAGATGCGTTACCAGCTGTCCTTACGGTGTCAACCAGTGATTGATGAACTATGATAATTACCTTATGGCAGCTAATGAAATAAGTGATATATTCCGTTTACAATAATATCGTTGTCATCTCAATGAATGAAAAGACACATCTTTTTTACATTGCAGAGCGATCAGTAACAATGGCAATTTGCATTTTCATCAATCGTCTGGTATTGTTTCGACTACTATTTGTCAAATGGCGTTATGGTAATGTACCGCACCCCTTCTACATTTTGTACTCATAAGTAAAACGCTATGCCACTACCCTATCCGTGCAAATAATACAGTATAATGTCTAGTAATGATATATTCATATCGTATCCGTCTTTTTATCCGCATAACGTCTGTCCTCATGAGATTTGGGAGGATGGAATAATCAAATCATCAGGCGTTAAAGCACGGCCCCTTAACCAAGCTGTTTTACCGCAGCTAACATTCATGGCATTGAATAATGGCTCCATCGATTCAATTACTCCGTGAATCTCTCTCTCTAACAGCGATTGTTTTAAGAATTTACGAATCTTGAATGTCTTCGAGATCAGCTTTTAAGGAGAAGGTCACATGTTTCATTTTATCGGATTGATCTTTCGTGCTACGCCTCATCATAATACACAGTGTCCTTATGCATTTTAAATCACGTGGTAGGGTAATGGAGGACAATATAACTATTAAAGCAATAAATTATCTGATAGAACTGATTAAATCTAGAAAGAGATTAACCATAATTAGTGGTCAACATTACAGTTTGTCCAATAAGAAAGCAATATACTTCAATTTGCCAATACATTTATTTCAGTAAATCAGTAGTCATTGATTGTAGGCAGGTGAAGCGGTAGATATAAACAATGTAAGTGGGTAGCTGACACAATATTATGTAGACAACTACACAGTTAAAGAGTGTTTGAATACTCTTTTACAAATCAAATGGTAATGCGACTGCTTTACATCAACACTTTTAAATTCGCCAGATTTAAAAGTTCAGTGTTAACGCTTACCCTTAAGATAACACATTGGCACAAGGGAAATATTGCTTTAATTTCCCATTCCATAAAGCTACCTTTGGTCATGATTGATTTTCCGTTTAGCGTCATCTGGCTAACATATTTTGGAATAAAACCCCGAAATATTATTTTCTAAATTTAAGCTAGGGCAAAGGGACTTTCATTTATAAAGCTTATGTAATAAAAACAAAACAATGAAACAGTAAATTACGAGAAAACAAAGTCGACCAGTTATTTACAAATATGTTTAATAGTTGTTTTGATAGAACATAAACCTCTTTTGTCTGGTCTGAGATCTGAGATCTTTTCCGTCTTATTTTCCCTAATGATGTCTTTCATCATAAGACCCTTGGGGATGACATACTATTGTCAGCAAGCGACGAACCACGTAAGCAACAATCATGCTGCTTCAATGCAACATAAAGTACCGATCTTTACAATATGGATGACTAAATCGAATTTCGCAATTCTAACAGCAATGTTTTAACACTTACCGATGAAATCCACAAGGCCAAGCCCGGAAGTCAAACAAATCTAGATGACCCTGTGTATTATTGGGCATCTATTTAAGCGTCGCCTGTTGTTAATCGTCCGTCGTGAATAATGCCTGACCAAGAACTATATTTAACTTGCACATAAAAAAGGTAAAACTTAGACCAACTTCAGTACTCTAAAGATGGAATATACCGAGGAAAAACTGGTTTGCACATTGAATATAAGTTGAAAGCATGATCCTATGATTCTCCAAATGGGCCATTTCAGAAAGTGTGATCATCATTTAAGTATCTCAAATTGGACAGCGACACTTGGTAGCTAGAATATTATTTTAGTAGACAAAATTTGCCAATAGGGCACTTTTGTTTCTGTAAATGACCATTTAGGTAAAACAATGGCAAATTTGAGTAGGTACAGGAAACTGATGTTCCCAATATTAACATATGTTCATTTTATCGGTGTCCTTGAAGTTAAATATTAACTGAACCGGCTCAACAAAGTAGAAGTTTTGAGCCATTTATTTGCTGTTGAAGTAAGAACCCTGATACGTCAATTATCATTCTTCTTTCCTGTTGTTTAAACACCTTGACGATAGCGCTTTACAAGAAGTCATATTGATACTATGTGAAACCCTTGACAACTCAAAAACATATATTCACCTTATGCAAAATAAGGTAATAAATCTATAACATGTTCGTCTCTTTATTCTAAGAATGTGTTTGAGAAGGCTTTAACTGAACGTTCCATCAATTACAGCTCCATCCATTTGTCATGGCTAGCTTTTTTAATCTGAATTGACGAATGTGCTGTTAAAACAATTGACTATTTCTCAAGAAATGTAATTTGCGTCGCATTTAAATATGTTTATGTCATGCGACCGAATAAAATGTTATTGTACTTTATAGAATCCAGATGTGTTTGATTGTCACATAGTCTTGGTCTGATCCAATAGAAAATATGTTAAGATTTGGTTCAATTAGCTGTTTTAATTAAAAATGATGAGTTTTGTTATATAAGGTTTTATGATAAAAAATATTTTGTTTTCTGAAAATGTTTCGATTATTTCAATTTACATTTTTTAACTAAATACAAACCAAATATAGCGTAGAGTGTGATGAGGACCCAGTCGAATAGCTACTTGACAGATGGAGGATTTATTTATTTATTTATTCTTTATGGAATTACATACAAAATTCCTATATGCAATAATCTTACCATTTACCCAAGTAAGTTGATCTTTATGTTCAACACTTTTGTAGTTCAAAGATTATATAAAAACTCCACACGTTTCATTCAAGTTTCATTTACAAGCATCCTAAACTGTTCAAGTTCAGATGTGAAATATATAAGTTCACTAAAATTGTTATGCTTATATACCACACAACCTCATATTTTCATGTATTGACGATTTCAATTTCATTAAACCTCTTGAAAAACTGTTCAGGTTCCGATAAAAATTGAATTCATTCCACGGAACTACGGATCATTATCATAATCAGTACAGTAGACATCACTTTTTCTTCAAAGCTATAGATATATTCTTCCGAGACAGACGGCGAGTATAGCTATTTAAAGTCCCAATTGCTGAAGTTGATAAGTAATGGCCTTAGCGTTCTTTCGCCAGTTTTTAGCTGCTCAACATTAAATCATTACACTTATATCAAAAACACAGAAACACAAAAATAGTAAGTTACTAGGACTTTTAATATTCATCTTACCATGATTAAAACAACAATTAAGGTGCAGTTTAAGCACAACATGCCCATTCCGTTGAAAACAAAAACAGTCCCATTTACAAATAAATGAATGAACAGTTAAATTTCTCTGACCTGTTGAACCTTCAAAATACTTTCACAAACCAAAAAAATATGTTGTACTCATGCGCGGAGTGCCATGTCAATGCTCTTCATTTGCAATATACGAAATTCATTGTTAAAGTGTCTCTTTATCATACGTTCGTTCCGTGTCCGTCCAATTTATCCGACTTTATATTTTCTCGACAAACCTTGGTGGATGAAATAATTAAACAATCAGGCGTTGAAGCATGGACATCTCAGTTACGCTGTTTCAATGTAACACATATTTGCTTTTCAATAATGACTCCAACGATAGAATTATCCAAAAAGTATGCATAGCAATAGGTCAATTTTGTTTGACCATAACGAATACCATGCTGGTAAAGTAAATGGATTGAATTATAACTCCGTGTAATATTTTACTGAATATTATTGGTTACAGAACATAGTGCTTTATTGTGCTTATTAGTGCATATTGCATTTGCTGAAACAAGCCACTCAACCTTTTTATACTTATACTACCTCATAGGCTACGACAAATGGCAATTATTAGCAATGTGTTTTCAAAGGCCGACCAAGACAGCATGAATCGCTGGAAATGGTCTCCATATGAATCTAAAGTTCTTTTATAATGCTGGCATCCTAGAAATCTCGAAACCGTTGACCCTTAAAAGTGCGAGAATTGTTAGCAAACTCCCAGTTAATCGCGATGGTCTGTTTGTATCCAAATTTCTGGATCGAAATTATGATAATTATTTTAGAAAACGCTGATAAGTGTTACGGCCGAGCCTATTGCGAATCATAGATGCTTGAACAAGATATTATTGTCACCGTAAGGGCGCCGTTACGTTTAAAAACGAGTCATTGCCTTGCCATTCTCGCTATTGGTGCAAATAGTATCCACACCAGTCAATATGGCAGTACAGTCATATCGTGATGTATTGTGACTGTTTCTATTTTAATCTTTGTTATCTACACCGGTGTCTATGATATATTAACCGTTTCTCTCGCTAAGGTTTAACTCGACTAACTTGACAAAATCATACTTGTAAAACGAGTTCATTTTCTGTAAAGGTCCATTTACATTATATAAATATAATGTCTGTGTCTCCCATGGCATTTAGCTTTATGCAAATCAAGGTTATAAACCTATAACGTGTTCATTTCTGAGATCGAGCTAAATGGATTGTTGCATTCATGGCGCAATGGTTATTTTATTAACAAGAGAACATTATTTAAGACTATACACTGATAATAACTAATTAAGTCGAGATATCTGCCCAAATCACATACCAAAGATGCTGTGCCTGCAAGGCAAATGTTAATCAATTCTTCCGGCAAAATATACAGAGCGCTGATATCATGCAAGTAGGCGTCTCATTAACCCAGTGGAACGAACCTGTAATTGACAAACACCTATGTAAAGCGGACAGTCACTCAATGAATTTAATATTAATTCACATTAAACATAAATTTTACACTATGTGTATAGATAAATCAAACCAATGACGATAAGAAACTGTTATGTCTGTATGTTTCTTTGTTTGTTTGATTGATTGATTGTTGTTTGTTATATCCATAAGATATTCTAGGTTATAAAGTTGTATTCACCATATCATGTCTGAATAGCAATTTCATACTACTTTCATACATTATTGATGAAAACATATCCACACGCTCCGAAAGGGACTCGTTTACGTTTTATAGGTAAAAAACGAGAAGACATTTATTTCGTTCGGAACGGGTGCAACATATTTACATAAGAGCTGGATGTTGTTATTTAAAAACAAAATGACGGGAAATACTCATCTTGCCCGAAAAGCGTTTGCAACACTATTCAAAATTGAATATAAGCAATGGCTGATGCTTGTTAATAACAATGCATAAATCATCTCACTTTTAGTGAAGTTTAAAAATATTACCTATTACAACAGTTTTTATGGAAATAAAATAACAAAAGTGTGATGAAATTGCCTGCTCAGCCCTAAAAATATGCGGTTCAGTACCCATACACTATGTACCCCTAGTGTACACTTGCTGTTCTGACCGTTCTTGAATGGTAACCCCAACAATTATCGATAAAGTGATTTGTATGTGAACGCTGTCGTGTTGTTTGGTGACATTAATGGTCTTCTATGTTGTGTAATTGTTTAAGTGTTTCTATCCAGGTCATTACCTTGTGCCTCGATACAGGTCTTCAATAGAATAATAGACTACTTGGTTTAATCCTTTAGTTTATACTGTTTTTTTTGAAAGCTGTGAATGAATATTAACGGGGGATAGTGATGGGTTATCTGCTAAATATAAACACTGTGGGTGTTACAACTAGTAATACAACATTGGTTGAACATCCGTTATTTCTTCCACCCCGGAAAAAAAGATTCAAATATTTGGTCATGATGGAAATCCCTATCTTGCCTATGGGCAAATATAAAAAAGAACTATGAAAAAAAAAAATGAATTAAATTACATTTTTACTATATTTTGTTTAACTGAGATTGGAGAAATAACTTCTACCATGGCCGCTCGTGTAAGCTACGTAATTTCGGATAACCGAGTTCCGCGAACACACTACGCTCGGGTTGGGATTAACCTATCTTACACTTTTTCGGCCATGGCAGATACTGACAGTCTTCATTGCGGAACGTTTTATGATAAACCAGTAATCGGGATTGAATTAAAGATGTTACAAATACTGCATTGCATATTTTACGGGAAATAAATGGTTCGGAGTCCTCACTTTTCCTCGTATTTTATAAATATGGCATCGAACACATATTGTAATGTCCTAGCAGGAGTCAGGGCTCGACGAAATGATTATAAAAATACATGTGTAGGAAGGGGGAGCACGTGACTTGTCATGGTTAGAAATAGTACCAAGGAACGGTAGTTATATTCATTCAAAAAATGGTGTTCTTATTTCAGGCAGCAAACCATTAACGAGAAGTCTTAAAACGCACTATTCAGAGTGGAAGATATTGCTCTGTATTTATTCCGTATAGCACTTACAAGGACGACCGTAAACATCCTCGACATGTCAACGCAGAACAGGAGTGGTAGCGCTGGCGAAAATCAGTTAATTATGTCGTTTAATATGCTATATATAGGATCGCACTCTAGTCGTAATATGAAATACAGTAATTAGTAATTGCGCTTATTTATATATTTCTTGGAAGAAATGAATACAATTATGTTCGATATGATTTAAGATTAGTCGTATGCATTTTTCCGATAATAACCATATAAGGTTTTGACAATTAAAATATATCGGTAGATTTTACTGGCTAACTTATACAACCTTGACTACGGCACCAAGAATAAAACAAATTTTCAATTGCAAAGGCATAAATCGATATCGAATTCTTAAACATTTGAACAATATATCTGAGTGTTCAAAATAAGATCAATAAAGGGGTCTGGAAAAACTACGTGTACTGGTTAGTGTAAGTATCCGTACAAGTAAAAGCTGATGTTGGCCTTATATATCTCTTGCCTCGTGTACCGGTAGGATAACCGCAGAAAACTATTTTCTCGTGATTTAAATAAAATCATTGTCCACCTGTCTATGCCGTTCTCCTTGCACGAGCGTTCTCAAACCTGTAGGATGTAGATCGCAATTTAACATCGACTACACGCATTACTGTTCACATCAAATATACCTGGTTGACGTAACATACATACCTGTACAAGTAGTATTATGTAACCCCTATATTCACAATGAAACACAAACACCTTCATAAAATACAATGAAAATTACAGGGACATGCCCAGTAGTCAAGAACTCAAACATTAAACCTGTTTAAGGGCACAAGGTACAGGCCCAAACGACATTGTGCTGTAGAAAGAAACGAAATCAAACAAAAATGAAACAGATTAGTGTATGATTATTGTAGATTTAGAAAAACAAACGTGGGCTTTGAAATCAAACACATTTACTCGTACTAATTAGTTCAAATGAAAAAAGCTACAGCTGCAGACTCTCTTTCACTAAATAATGACATGCAGGAGTGATGGGTAATAAGCATTGGCTTTTGTAGTACCAATATCTCAAATGTTATTTCAGAACTTTTTATTAACCTATTAAACGACGTATCTGTTATTTAAAAATTGAAAACGACTGCCAACTAACAGCTTTTAAAGGATCGATTCGATTGTCGTTGAAGTGTATATTGCATAAATAATTATGATTCTTAAAAGTAAAGTCAAGCTTAACTGCTAATTTGAAATTATTACACGATCTACTTGCAGCGTAGTTAAACTATTTAGATTTCTGACATTGTAAACCGTTAATATATATCCGAGGTTGCGCCGAGGATTTCCGAATGAAGTAACACCAGACCGCCGAAAATATTGTCTGCTACGCTTCTCTATAAATAAATTATGACGTCATGTTTTAAAGATATATTCACAATAACGGAAAAACCTGTTAAAAAATATACATTCAAAAGTGTTTTTTTGTTATTTTGTGCGTGGTTAAGGAACGACAAACATTTATTTTCTTCCTGCACAATGTTCTTGTGTATCGAAAAAAAACTTCATGCACTTTTTGACAAAAACTATCATGTGTAATAAATTAAACGAATTTTATACGAATTTTATTAATAACTCGGTCGTCCATGTCGAAAAAGAAAACAAGGCGTTTCATAAAGGTTGTCCCCTCCAGGGTGCGCCAATAATAGTGTGACAGTCTATAAAATAATTGGTCGACAGGAATTACCTTCCATTTTGAAAAATGTGCTTCATTAGTCCCAGGGAAATTATGGCGGGCTAACAATGGTAGAAAAAGCTAGCAGCTACAAATAACCAGTACTATTTTTCTGATTTGTTTTGCTTGTCTTTTCTTAAACCGCTATGAGATGCTTCGAAAAAATAATATCAAAAAAATATATGATCTATGAAGCAATAAATCTGATAAGGCATTTCAACAAAGATTTGAGTCATTCTGTCTTTATGTTTCTCCAATATATGGCTGCATTTTTACCATACCTCGTTTTGCATCCCTCTTGTAACTTAAACAATTGATGCCGACACGAGGTCATGTACTTTCCATTACCAAGAATATATGGAAAAGGGTACTTTTAAGCTAAATGCCTCGTAGTCGTAATCATGACAAAAGGCATCATATAAACCGATACAGAAGATGGCTTCCACATACTGCAATCGGAAGAATGCCGACTCCAAAGAGAGTCTCATGCTCTTTTCGCAATGTCTACGTACCGTTTGCAGCACAGGAACAGTGCCCAATGAGCTTCTGCTATTAATTTCAACATTGATTTATAATGATAGTTTAATGTTCAAGTGGTCTTTATTGCCTGGCTACGTCTCCCGCTAAGTGGCTTTGGTTCTTCAATTTCGTAGTTAAATATTTCGCTAGTGGTATTTTCTCTGTAGTATTTGTGTAAATAATATGAAAAATCCAATTTAACATTCTAAATTACCACTTACAAGAAACCTCTCAATTACAATCATACAAACATACCACGAACTTGATACTTTGACTTGTTCAGAAATAGTCCGTTGAATTATGTGGGATGAAATTATCATGTTTACGCTCTCTTTATTCGTCCGTGAAAATGTCAGTCACAAGAACGCAAATTAAAAATCTGTTTATTAGGTATTCATTACTTGTTATTCTTACAATACTACTTATTGCCATTGACGAATTGTTATGAAATAACAAGGTGTATTTTATTTAAAAATAGTTACTACGTCAATAATCTTAATAAAGGGAGTTAGTATGGTAAAAACATATACGTAAATGAATGAAAAGCATGTGTTTTCACAAACGTCTTATGATAAGACAAATTTTCTACCACTAAGCCTGCAGAAAGAAGTCAGTTAAACAACTGAAACCAGGTAGACAAGCCCATCTATCTCATATTTAAACAAGATCTTGTATAAGGCCTTACTAATCAAAGCCATCCAAATCAACATGATTGACACTGTCAGAAATCTAAACAGTTTAACTACGCTGCAAGCAGATTGCGTAGTAATTTCAATTGAAATTAAGCAGGAAAACTAAATGACTGAACTCCATCATAATTATTTATGCAATATACACTTCAATGATAATCAATATATATACTTAGTAATACACAACACATGTTAAAACACTTCAATTTATTAATACAATTATTTAAAATTTTACGAACTACTTCTACTGATGTACCGGCAAACATCCGAGGTTGTTTTCGATAGAAAATGGCCGTGGTGGTCCGGATGGTCTTGATTATATCGTTGACCTCACGGCAGTTACTCACCTTTGAAAATATGTTTTAAAACTTCAATCCTTGCTTATTCTTAAAAAAATTCCCAACAACAGGCGATGGCAGACAAAATGCAAATGAAAGGTAAAAATAGCAAAAGCCAAGACTTGATTCTATCTTAAATAGAGGCTAATGTAGTTTTATAGTGGATCATACATTTTACTGTAAATATTAGTTGGATGAAACTTTAAATAATTTTTGTATTGTATCGCCGTTTTCACAAAATGCATCATACTGTTGAAAAACATGCAATCTCCAATATGATAACAGATAAATAAGTTAACAGTTATACCATATTAACGAAAAGGCTTTATTCATTATTCAGGAATAAAGATTACCTGCGTATCTGCAATAACTTGAAGATTGCATGAAATAAATTATACGTATCCCATTATACACATTGACTGGACGAGAGTAGTCACGTGGTATTTGTAACAAAAGATAAAACGTATCGCAATATATCGTGACCCGAATCTAGCGTGTCGCATTATACAGCGCAATCCCTTTTATTTTTGCGTATCATTACAACCTTAATTCTATAAATTGACAGGATAAGTGCCGTCTCGTGGGGTTTAATTGGAACAGATAAAATACTATTTAAAAATAGCTATATGTTAAAAAAGCTAATTTAACTCATTCATGACGCCCTTTAATGCATTGCGACAATGGTCCTATTGATTCTTGCTTTATAATTGCAAAAAAGCTGCTCGGTGTATGGTGTATTTCGACAACTAAAGGGCCACTGAAATGTTCTCAATGCTATTATGCAGTTGAATGAACATGTGCACTAAAATATGCCCATATATGAATGGGAGATGGCAACTTTCAACTACATATCCTTTTTTACGTCGCGACAATGGCCACATTACCACATATCCAGTTCCGTGCTAACAATGCCTTCAAGAAATTGTAAATGACATCAATTTAGCAGAAATAACCTTAAAAAATGAATAAGACGCTACCATCTTAGGGGTGTTGCCTTTCTATGGATGTTTGAAACGAATGACCGTTCCATGGCAGTACTCCAAAACATTTATCGATATCGAAATTCTAAAACTTATGTACAATGTTTAATTTGTTGTCTTGTGGCGTTGTCCGTCTCGATGCCCTTTATTTAATGCTCAATAATGCAACATCAACTAAAGTGACGATCATCACAGGTAAATTAAGGCTAACAGTTGCTCATGGTAGCTTATACCAAAGTCACAATTGGCTTTCGATGGGTTTACGAATCGGTTGCAACGGATTTATAGATATTTTTTCGACATGATTTTCGTGGGACTTCATGCATACTCGAATCCCGTATTTTACTAGTTTAATAGCCAATCAAAACGGCAGAAACTCGTTTTGGCCGACTTTGGCCGATATTTGGCGTATAATGTCGACACTTGTCAAGTATAATTGCTGCGACCCGGCATCACGTCAAAAACGCAATGTTTAATTATTAAATTAGTATATCACGTCTGTAGTCTATCAATAGCCTATCTATTAATTTGAAGAACTCGCCATTGAACGCCTTTTGGGCGACGTTCAGTGTGTCCTGAAGTAAACACGTTTCTTTCACCTCCTGCCTCGCCGACTCGTCTTTCCGGGCCGCGGGCACCTGCTAATTTGCATCATCCAATTTGTCCAATTCGAGGCTCCGAGGGTCGGCGTAGCGTATGCATACCTCGTTGTGGAGTGCGAGGCGGTGATGTATGTGGCAATCTGTGGAATTACTGGCACGGTGGTGAAAAGGCAGCGGAACCGCATCGCCATCACTCCATAGGCGTTCTTTACCACACGGCTGTCCTGTGAAGTGCGTTAGTTGCACACGCGCAACTCCATTTCAATGTATCGCTTGCGTGGCTTCATGCGGCAGAGGCGGGGGGAATGCATCGTCACCAATCAGGAAGTATCCAGTGATTCGTTGTTGTTGGGTAGGCAACCAACCCTATGGTCCTGTGGGAGGGTGAATGTTCAAGCTGGAACCTGTTAAGATTCCACTCTCCGAATTAGACGCGAGGAAACCCATAATATTCCACATGAACTTAAAGCGGGCTACCACGACAACAAGGATCACGATGTAAAATAATCCTTTGTAGATTTAGTACAAAGGTACACTCTTCTTTGTTTTCTTTAAGGCGATGTGCTTGTCATATATTGGCCCACCCACAATCGAGAAGTTCCTAAGGCCTTGAAAACCATGGACAACCTGTAGTCATTGGATTGGGGTAGAATGGCGGTGCTCGTCGACGAAGGCTCGGCAGGCTTTAGGTGGAAAAAGGGCATGGTGATGTGTGCGAAACGAAATTCAAACGCCAGGGGGAGTGATTCGAGTTTTCCGTTGCCAGGAGGCAGAAGGTGATTTCTAACTTCAGGCCTGCTGAAAATGGCACTGAAAAATAACAAAGATGTAAAAAAGTTATTAGCTATATATTGGAATCTGAAATGTTTTTTTTAATATTATTCACATAAGGGAATATTTATGCGAAAAGCTACAGAAACAAGCTTAGTTGCAAAAACATAAACCCGGTTTAATGGCACTGGGTAAACGCCAAAGACATAGAACATAAAATCAAAAACAATAAACATGGAAGAACAGCACAAAACTCCACAAGCAGCACAGTGCATACATACTGTATATATATATATAAACTAGGTATGTTCATCAAGGAATACTCAGTACTTTTATCGAAGCGCGGGCCAACACGTTGCAGGAGATGATGTTCCCGCTTCACCACAACCATGATAGTCTGGCCGTACGAGGGTCTGCGCATCAACCAGGGTATAACCTACTGTATCTCCTTGTGCGGCGCAACATTTATGCATGCCACCAAAACACCAAGATCCAGGTTGTATCGCTAGCATGCAAACGTAAACCTCTCCCTTAAGTAGGCGATGCGTAAGCGGATACCGCATTGTTATCGCAGGACATAGGCAGGACATCGGAATAGAGCCGGCCTGACAACGGCCGATGAATGAGCCAATAATTTGACTCCGTTTCCAGGGAATTCGGCAGGACACCCCCCCCCCCCCACAGGCCTTGTCATAGCAGCGTTCTAGGCACTTTTAATTCACGCCGATCGATGCCTAGAAATGGCATACGCCACCCAGGTATAACGTTTGCGATTTAGTCCCCTGATTTTAGTGTATGCGCTACGATATAACAGGAATAAAAACAGAACAGTTTGCTGACATGAGCGACTGTAAGCCTTAACAAAACCTCAGGGCATATACATATTCGTTTCTGGATAAACCCACTTATAACAAGTGTATTTCCATTAACACGAAATTTACTTTGTTAACATAGTAATCATTGGATACTAAAATCGAATCGATTCTTTAACTGCTGTAATTTGGCAGTCTTTTTTAATCTTTAGATAAAAGATACGTCATGTAAGTGATTAATTAAAAGTTCTGAAATAACATTTAAGATATTGGTACTACAAAAAGCCAATGCTTATTAACCATCACTCCTGCGTGTCATTATTTGGTAAAAGAGAGACTGCAATGGAAAAAAGTGTATTTTTATAACTTGAACTAATTTATAAATTTGTTTTATTTTAAAGCCCGCGTTTGCTATTCTTAATCTTTAATAATTATACACTAATCTTAATCTGCTTCATTGTTGTTTGATTTTCGTTTCTTTCTACTGCACAATGTCGTTTGGGCTCGTACCTTGTGCCTACAAACAGGTTTTATGTTTTTGAGTGCTATCATCATTTTACAGGTTTGAGAACGCTCGTACAAAGTGAACGGCAATGTTAAGTGGAAAAAATGATTTCTTTTAAATCACGAGAAAATAGTTTTTAGCGGTTAACCTACCGATGCCCGAGATATTTCAAGCCAACAGCAGCTTTTACTTGTACGGATACTTACTCTAAGAAGTACACGTAGTGTTTTCCGACCTCTATATTTACTTTATTTTAATCAAGCTGATAGATTATTCAAATGTTTAAGATTATGATAACAATTTATATCTATGCAATTGAAAAAAATATCTAGGTGTCCTAGTCAAATTCATTGAAGTTGGCCAGGGCTTTAGTGTCACATAGTTTTGCATCTACCGATAGATTTAATTGTCTAATCTTAAATGATTATCGGAAAAAGGCATATGATAAAAAAAAAATCATATCGTACATAATTGTATCAAATTCTTCCAGGAAATATATAAATAAGCGCACTTTCTAACCAATTTCCTAAACTCGTCTAATAAAATTGTGTTTAATATCACGACTCGAGGCAGATCCTTATAATTATATGTAGCAAGGTGCATGTTTCAGTATTTTATCAGTTTGTGTGTTTGGTATGGTTCTATATCGTATATTGTTTTGTATTGTTTGTGTTTTTTGTCGTCGTGTTTAGTGTTGTGCTACGTGGTTATTGTCCTCTTTGTGTTATTGTCCGTCAATGTTCGTCAATGTCCGTCAATGTCCGAGTGCGTCAGAGCGTGAATACTGGTTATGCGAGTTTGTCTAAATTTATAAGAGTGATTGAATGGTTCAAAATGCCTTTTCCCCTTTTTCCCGCTTCATTGCACACGCCCTTATTTACATATACACATATATCATTCCGTTCTGAATCGTCATCGACGCAAGTCAAGATTGCAATTGTAACAGTTATTACTATTTATTTAATATTCGCTCTTATCTTTGAGCTGAAATATTCTTTCATATATAATTATTATTTAGACGTGCCTGGTAAGTTTATTACTCATAGTTCTTGAAATGTTTTATGTATTTAACCGCGAAGTCTCCCTTGATATATTTACCGATCACTGTCCATTGCCTTTGTATTTTGTGTTATTAATAATATGATTAGCATTTACTTTTATATGTTTTATAATATGTTTTAGGTTTCATTCGACAACGTTAATAAATATTCGAACTCCGAAGTTGAGTGGTTTCGTCTTTGTAAACCCACACTACAAATAGCTCCCCGATCGAGGTTGGCGTAGTCCAGAGCCAGGCCGTCGTGTCCTCCAGACCAGACGTTGAGGGGATTTTATCTGCGTTTTGTCGCCCAGAAGAGGTTGAGAAGCCCAGCAGATCCGCCGGCACCTCCGTATTGGTATACCTCCATGTCCCTTTTACCACCCATCCTCCCTGGTCGTGCAATATACCCCCAGTCCTTTTTCCCCACCCATCCTCCCTGATCGTGTAGTTTATTTCGCGAGAGACTCTAATCCTGTTTTATTTACATTTTATCTGTCAAATTTGACAGTTGTCAGCTGATCGCGTGTCACGTGACAGGAAAGGAGCACCGCGTATGGATTTCTGTGTGTTTTGTCTGTGATATATGTGTTATTTGTAATTGTGGATTGTATTTTTTTTGTGTGTGTGTTTTTCGTTGACCCGTGAGTATCCTTATTTTATATATAATTTGTTGTCAGTTTTTGATATTTTGGCCGTAACTATTTTTTTCCTTTTGAGTAAACCGGCTAGTTGACATTTATAAAGTGAAAATAGCTTGACCTAGATTTTTGGATAACTTTTTGGTTTTATTGCTTTATTTACGGTAAGAGTACATTTATTTTTGGTTTATTTCATTTCATTTGGTGTTGATTTTGTCCGTTTTGCTTGAAATTGTAACTGTCATTTTGTACTTTGTCAGTCATTTTCATTTGTGACATATTTTCGCGACCCGGTATTTGTTTTGACAGTTAATTTTGACAGCTAAATTCATTGGTTTAATTAATTGTACACACGGCTCCTTTTGAATTGCTTATCTATTGACTGTGCTTTAAATGTTTTGTTTTGTGTAAACTTGCTTGCTTTACTTGTGTCATAGTTTAGTATTTCTGTGCTTTATTTGCTTCATTATTTTCATTTTGCTGGGTTATTGTGATCTTGCCTTGCTTTTGCATATATTTTGGTTGCATACATTGATTTGCTTATTTTCACACGCTTTCAATTGATTTATACATGCTTTAGCACATTAGTTTATATCAGATTAATCATTAGACAACTTAATTGTATTTATTATTGTGTTTTCCATCCTTCACACATATTACACATATAAATTTAAACTACACATATACACATTACCCCTGCTTTAACCCATCCCAAATTTCCCTTTGCGTGACCGGTTAAGTGTGCTTGGCAAGTTACTGTATTCATTTGCATAGTTATTTGTTTAATTCTTTTTTGTGTGTTTCTGTGTTCTTTGTACATATTATGTTTCATATTTTGACCTGTCAGACTAGGATATAAATATTTGCCCTTTTTTATATAATTTTCCCATTTTATTTCCAGTTTTCCCTGTGATTATTTACATGTCAGAGTGTGCCCTCACAGTTTTGATTAATTTGAATTTATTTATTTTTTTGACAGGATTATCCAGATATTAATATAAGTATATTCATTTTCAGCCTATAAATTTTGGTGCATTTTATTTTGATTTGTCTGTTTATTTCAGGTTGACCGCTTGATTTCTTACTTGAGATTCTGAAATCATTTTGTTAAGTGACAAACACACAATTTAGTACTTAATTATTTATTGTTCATAGTTACTGTGTGAATATAGCTAAACCAGGTGTATTTATGGTAGTTGTGTCATAGGTTAAGTAGAAATAGTTATGTAAGTATGCTTGGTACTAAAATATATAGGGAACATATTTTGACCCTGTTTGACCTTGAACTTGTGTAAACGGTCCCCGGCTATTAAACTTATAACCTGTATTATTTATATTTTTAACGGATCTGTCCTTTGCTTTGTCTTTGACCTTTACATTTAAATTTCATAAATTTAATTAAAATTAATTTATTTGTCATTTGAATGAAAGTTTAACATTCACATACATCAATAGGATAAGTTCAATTTATTAATTTCAATAAATCAACTTTTAAATTTATTTTCATCATAATTAATTAAACTTAATTTAAACACATTAAAATTTAATTACACATACAATACATATATAGTTTTACTTATCCATTGATATGTTTTTTTTGATTGAAGATATACATTGGCATTTGTTAATAGTTCACTGGTGAGCATAGCACATTGTGATACACTAATACACTCATAGTCACACACAGTGTAGTGGATTATAGCCGCTTTCTGTTTCATTAATTTATTATTATTTTATTTACCTTTGTTTTCTACTGTATTTTCTGTACATCATTTCTTCATTCTGGGTTTGTTATACCTTCTGTTGTTATTGCTTTCTGTCACCATGAGTGACGAAGAAGTCCCCATGTCTGAGGAGCTTGGTGCAGTTGGTGGTGATGTGTCATACCCATCTGAAGCTGAAATATTACTGTTGCTGTCCAGCCCCCCAGTTCTCAGCACCCCAACTTTGATAAAAAGCTTTCTGACTTAGATCAACGGATATCTTCTGTCCAGTCTGGTGTTGATAAAAAGTTTTCCACTATTTTACAGCGCCTAGACTCTCTCACACTTTCGCCTGATGTTAGTGTACCCCACCCCAATACATTCCTCCTTTGTTTTCCCCTTCCCAGGCGGCACCTCCCAGACCGCATGGTTACGGCCCTCCGACACCCAATGTATACTCTGGTGGTAACCGTGGTTTTCGGCGTGGTAGAGGTGGTGGCCGCCATTCTTCTTTTGGTCAGTCCCCTTGTCACCCAAACTTTTAGCCGCCCCTGCCAGCCAGGGGTTGGCTCCGTTTTTAGCCAGTCTGTTAGTGTTTCTGATCTTGTTGGTGCGTCCATTACGTCCAATGTTGTCATTGTTCAGTTCCTGCTATAGGTCTGATAGACAGTGGTTTCATGCTCACTACTATTAGTGATACTTTCTTTAAGTCTTTGCCTAGTAAGCCTCCTTTGAAGGAATTGTCTGATTTGAATATTGACATAAATGTTACTGTTGCCAACGGTAACAAACTTAACAATTTTGGCTATATAGAAATCACTTTGGCTGTTCCTGATTTGAATTTTGAACTAGATATTGCAGCACTTGTAGTTCCCGACACTGGCAGTCATCCGGTGATTGTGGGCACCATTATCATAAGACGTTGTAAGTCAGCGTCCGCTACACCCGCCCGTCCATTGCCTGATTCTTGGCAATCAGCTTTTGATGCCCTAGTCTGTGAACCTATTACAGTAAAGTCTACTAATGAGCATACTGTAGAACTTGGTCCTTATGAGTCTATTACCCTTAACGGAATTGCCAGAGGTCTTAAACATGATGTTCAGAAGATTGTTACTGAGAACATTTCTTCTGATAGCCCATACCTTGTTAGACCCCATGTTTGAAGGCCCCTCACCATGGTAATTATGTCAAGGTCCCTGTAAGGTTGTGCAACATGACTGCCAAACCTGTCCTCATCCGGCCATAGTCAGACATATGTGTTTTAGACGAGGTCAAGGTCGTTGACAATCTTGCTTCTTCACTTCGATAACTTGTCACCAGATCAGATTCTTCGGGTTCGCCAAGTACTTGGTAATTGGCGTCATATCTTTTATACCGGCCCTACTGATCTTGGTTGTTCCAATATTGTCAAACATAAGATAGTTCTTACCAATGACACGCCCTTTAAGCAACCATACCGCAATATTCCACCAGGAATGTATGAGGAGGTACGTCAGCATCTTAAAGATATGCTTGACTGCGGTGCGATTCCCGAAAGTGATAGCCCGTACTCCTCTAATGTAGTTCTTTTGAGAAAGAAAAACAGCTCATTGCGTTTTTGTCTGGATTTCCGTATGTTGAATTCCAGGACACGTAAGGACGCCTATATGATGCCAAGGTTCGATGATACCGTCGACACCTTGGTAGGTTCTAAGTTCTTTTCCAAACTAGACTTACGCTCAGGTTACTGGCAAGTCGAAATGGAGGACGAAGACAAGCATTTTCTGTAGGCAATCTTGGCTTCTTTGAGTGCAACCGAATGCCTTTCGGTCTTACGAACAGTGGCGCTACATTTCAGCGTCTTATGGAGAAATGTATTGGCGATTTAAACTTCAGAGAATGAACATTTGTCCCGTCTCGAATCCGTTTTTCAACGTCTACTTTTCATGGTCTGAAACTAAACGGCTCAAAATACGAGTTTAAGTCGCCAGTTACCTACCTTGGCCATGTTATCTCGGCCAATGGTATTTCCAACATTCTTTTGATCTTTTTAAAGACGAAACTTACTTCTTCTCCCGTCCTAGCTTTCGCTGACTTCAGTAAACCCTTCATCGTCCATACAGACGCGTGTGGAACCGGTTTAGGCGCAGTTCTTTCACAGGAGCAGGATGGCGAGGAGAAGGTGATCGCTTATGCGAGCTGAGGTCTTCGGGCAGGTGAGCGGAATTACCCCACTCATAAGCTCGAATTCCTCACGCTCAAATGGGCTGTCATCGACAAGTTCCACGACTACTTGTTCGGTAACACCTTCACTGTTTTCACGGACAACAATCCATTGACTTATGTTTTGTCGTCTGCGAAGTTTGACGCGACAGGTCACCGCTGGGTGGCGGCCTTTTCTGCGTACAACTTCCATATTGTTTACAAGTCCGGCAAATCTAATAACGACTGTGACGGTTTGAGTCGTAAGCCACAGATGTTTTCTGAAGCTGTCAAAGCTATTTGTCTGGCAGCTACTACTTCTTTTGCTGCTGTTGAGAGTCTTTCTTGTGATAGTGATGCAGTCCTTGGAGATGATATTTTTTCAGATACTGTCCCAGTTAATCCTGTCGATTGGGTGCAGGAGCAAGCCAAGGATGCTGTTGTCTCCAGGATTGTTTCCATCCTGCGGTCCGGTTCTCGGCCGGGGGGGGGGGAGGAGTTGTCTTAAGAAGTCCGTTGTCACCTCCGTGATCTTTCGGCTCTTTCTCATGATAATGGTATACTTTATAGAACCGCTACCGTGGATGGTGAGCAGGTCCGTCAGTTAGTTGTTCCTGCTGCTTACAGGTATGTTGCTTTTCGTGGTATCCACCATGATGTCGGTCATCCTGGCAGCGACAAGACTCTATGGCTCGCCCGCCAAAGCTTCTTTTGGCCGGGTATGGAATCCTTTATTAAGGATTATGTTTCCTCCTGTCTATCTTGTGTCTGTAGGAAGACGCCTGTGGTACCGTGCGCAGAACTCGTACCCATCAACACCACACGACCGATGCAGCTTGTATGCATGGATTTCTTGAAGCTCGAGAGATCCAAGGGTGGGTACGAGGATGTCCTTGTCATAACGGACCACTTCACTCGTTATGCTAAGGCGATTCCGTGTCGCAACCAAAAGGCGACTACCACCGACAAGGCCCTATATGAGCCCTTTATTGTCCATTACAGTTTTCCCGAGCAGTTGCATTCTGATCAAGGGCGTAATTTTGAGTCCAAGGTTATTAAGGAGTTATGTACTATTGCGAATGTCCGCAAAACGCGCACTACACCTTTTCACCCTATGGGTAATCCTTCTGCGGAATATTTTAACCGCACTCTTTTACGTATGCTTGGCACGTTGAATGATGATCTTAAGGCTAACTGAGATTACATTCCAGCCCTTGTTCAAGCGTACAACGCAAAAGCGAGCCAGCCAGAACAAGGCCCACTATGACCGTCGTGTTCACGAGAATAAGCATGTCGTTGGTGATATCGTTTTGGTCAGGAATGTCAACCTCCAGGGAAGGCAGAAGCTCGCCATCCGATGGGAACGTAGCCCCTGCGTTATCGTAGACGTTCCGTACGATGGTCAGCCGGTGAACAAGGTTCGCCTGGAGTCCGGCAACGGACATGTAAGAACATTACACCGGAACATGCTTCTCCCTTTTTAGTCAATTCCCACTGACGAGGAGTCACCTGCACCTCAACCTGTCCCCAAAGCCAGACCGAGGACCAGAGCAGCCCCTACTGACAAGGAGTATGATGGCGACACTAGTTCGGATGAGTCAAGTTCCTCCGCTGTCTATATCATCCCTCAGCGTCGAGGTCTCCGTCGTTTCAGTTCTTCTCAACCGCCCACACGCGTCAGTTCTTTAGCCCCGTCCTCTCCTGCCTATACCCCTCATATTGCCACTCCTCCTACTCCCAGTCCTGTCCCGTCCTTACGTACTCCTGACCCAGTTATTTCTAGACTTAGTCCGAGTCCTGTTACTCCCATACCCGTGCCCAGGCCGCGACGTACTAAACGTCCGCCTGATAGGTATGGCGAGTGGGCTTATCAGCAAACAGCTGAATTATTTTTTTGAGACTATGTAGATTGAGTAGACTTATGTATGTGTTGTGCTGCTGTCATTATAGCATTTCAGGTAGTTTTTACAAGAGAATTAGTAGTTTTATTATTATAGCGCAGTGTACTATGGTTTTACCCATTATAATATTCATATTGCGTTACAGGCATTTTCATTGCGAAGCGACTGCTGCCCTTTGTGACATATATATTAACTGTCGTGTCTGTTTTAGATAAACTCTATTGTATTTGCCACATCCTTTGTCTTATTTTTATATACAATACTGATGCCTTTTCTATACATTGTGAGATTTTATTCTACTCGTAATATTATTTGAATACACAATCGTTGACACTTAATATTGATATATTTCATATTTCATTTCCTTGAGATAAAGTTATTCACTTTCTTCACCTGGAAGGTATGTTTCCTGAATGTAGGGTACATTCCAACCAGGAGGGGGTGTATGTAGCAAGTTGTATGTTTCAGTATTTTATCAGTTTGTGTGTTTGGTATGCTTTTATATCGTATATTGTTTTGTATTGTTTGTGTATCGTCGTGTTTAATGTTGTGCTACGTGGTTATTGTCCTCTTTGCGTTACTGTCCGTCAATGTTCGTCAATGTCCGTCTATGTCCGAGTGCGTCAGAGCGTGAATACTGGTTAAGCGAGTTTGTCTAAATTTATAAGAGTGATTGATTGGTTCAAAATGCCTTTCCCCTCTTTACCGCTTTATTGCACACGCCCTTATTTACATATACACATATATCATTCCGTCCTGAATCATCATCGACGCAAGTCAAGATTGCAATTGTAACAGTTGTTACTATTTATTTAATATTCGCTCTTATCTTTGAGCTGAAATATTCTTTCATATATAATTATTATTTAGACGTGCCTGGTAAGTTTATTACTCATAGGTCTTGGAATGTTTTATGTATTTAACCGCGAAGTCTCCCTTGATATATTTACCGATCACTGTCCATTGTCTTTGTATTTTGTGTTATTTATAATATGATTAGCATTTACTTTTATATGTTTTATTATATGTTTTAGATTTCATTCGACAATGTAAATAAATATTCGAACTCCGAAGTTGAGTGGTTTCGTCTTTGTGAACCCACACTACATATATATCCTATCAAACGACATAATTAACCGATTTTCGCTAGCTCTACCACTCCTGTGCTGCGTTGACAGGTCAAGGATGGAAACGGTCGTCTTTGTAAGTGTTATACGGATTAAATACAGAGCAATATCATTAACTTTGAATGGTGTGTTTCTTCTCGCTAATGCTATGCTGCCTGAAATAAGAACAGCGTTCTTTGGTACTATGACTAATAAAGATGAATCACGTACCCCCCCCCCCCACTCTTACTACTCATGTATTATTAAAGTCATTACGTCGATCACACAAACGCTACAGTTTCTAATTGGCATAGGTTTGCTTTACTTATGCACATTGGGTAGAATTTATGTTTAATGTGAACGAATATTAAATTCATTGAGTGACTGTCTGCTTTACAGGTAGTGTTTGACTATAGAGTGTCAGCTCTTTCAATCATAAGTCATTCCGTTAGGTTTATGATACAATCTGATTGATAAACATCTTTATCATACCTCACTTTTGTCTACAATGGTAAAATCCTATTACCCGAAAAAGAGATATTTTGACTTTCAGAAACATTTGCAACATTTTTGACACGTGACCAAGCCAAAATTCACTGTCAGGTCATGTGACCGCAGTGACATTTTACATGTCATATAAGTGCAAATAACTGCTTCAATATTTTAGCTAAATCATGACGTGATTGCCTCCCTTATACAAATACAGTAGTGACGTCACTATTCAATGTGTACACAAAAGCATCAGACGACAGGAAATTAATGGTGGAATTTTTGTTCTAGATATAAATATTTTATTATGTTATATTTTGTTTACCTTGTTAAACTTGTTTTTTAAATGATTTTAACACATTTTAAAACTTTTTTATGTACTTAACCTTGTTCGGTATAATAAAATAAATATCATATGGCAGCATGTCTGACAATGATATTGTCAACCCTGTTACGTCTCGGGTACTATTCGGTACTCAGGTTGACAATATCAATGTCACACATGCTGCCATGTGATATTTATATATTACTCACGACTCCAATCATATATTCCGGGCTCCTGGAAGAGAGGCAATTGCTACACATTATCTAACTAGCGGCTGGGTTAACAGCCAGTCAAATCAGAAGACGCACCTAATGAGGTTCCAATTAATAGGCCGCGGTAGTATGTAATAATGATTTACTTGTATTATATTTATCATAAACTTCTGCGAAATTCCGATCGTACTTTAACATGTATGTTGTAAACAGGATTTAAATGCTAATGCTTGTCCACTCCTGTTCCTGTTTCGCTAAATTCGGTAATATTGCAAGCTAATGAGCTGGCCACTCGAAATGTCTAAGAAATTGATGGCACTCTAGCATGATATCAGCTCTCTTTATTTTGCCGGAAGAAATAATTAACATTTGCCTTGCTTGCATAGCATCTTTGGAGTATGTGATTTGGGCAGATATCTCGACTTAATTATTTTATATATTTGTATGACATAAAATTTGAGTGTACAGTTTCATACGATTTTAAACTTGATTCTAGATCTGCTGGACAACATTATTTAACAAGGTTTCAAGACGGTACCTAACAATCCTTGATGAACATACCTAGTTTTTTATATATAGTATGTATGCACTGTGCTGTTTGTGGAGTTTTGTGTTGTTCTTCCATGTTTCTTGTTTGTGATTTTTTTTTTGTTTTGAGCTTGTTTCTGTAGCTTTTCACATAAGTATTCAAAAGTAATGATATAAAAATCTAAGTTAAAATTGACCTGTTATGCAACTCAGTAGACGTCTTGTTGTGCCGCCATAAAACAAATATTGGCCAAATAAACAAAGATCATTGTACAAGCTTAAGTGTTCTTCTCTTGTTTATAAAAGAACTATTGCGCATGAAGTCAACAATCCATTTAGCACGATCGCAGACTGTAGAAATGAACACGTTTCAGTTTTATTACCTTGATTTGCATAAAGCTAAACGCCATGAGAGACACGGACATTATATTGATATAATGTGACCTTTACAGAAAAAAAACTCGTTAAACAGAGATGATTTTGTCGAGTAAGACCCCTGAATAGAGAGAAAACAGGTAATGGATCATAGACACCGGTGTAGCACAGTTTTAGATAGAAACCATCACAATTCATCACGATATGACTGTAACGCCATGTTGAATGATGTGGAAAAAATCTGTACCAATAGTGGAAATAGCAAGACATTTGCAGAATGAACGACGCTCTTATTGTTGCCATAGTATCCTGTTTAAGCGTCTATGATTAGTAATAGGCTTTGCCGCAATACCCATCGCTGTCGTCTTAAATAATTATTATGACTTCGCTTTAGAAACAGTCCACCCAGTTTAACTGGGAGTCTACTACCCTATTCGCACTTTAAAGGGTCACCGTAGGAGATTTCTAGATCGACAGCATTAGAAAGTACTGCAAATTCGTATGGGGTCTCTTTTCAGCGTTTCACGTTGTCTTGTTCGTCCTGTTTTTAACACTTTGCTTACACTTAGTCATTTGTCGTAGGCATAGAGGAAGTATAAGTATTAAAATGTTGAACTGATTTTCTCAGCAAATTCAATATGCCTTATTAAGCACAATTAAGCACTATTTTCTGTAACTAGTAATATTAGTATGCACTTATTAAATATTACAAGGTGAGATAATTTAATCAATTTACTTAACCAGAATTCGTTGGCGCATGGTTAAGTAAAAGATGGTTCCATGACAGAACTTTATGTTCAAACAAAATTGACCAACACCTATGCATATGTTAATCAAAGTATTCTTTATAATTTTTATACAATATTTGGGAAATTCGATCGTTGGAGTCATTATTGAAAGACAAGTGTGTAAGTTACGTTGATACAGCTTAATTGAGATGTCCGTGTTTCAACGCCTGATTGTTAGATTATAACTTCCCCCAAGGTTTGTCAAGAATAGATAAAGTGGGATATATAAGACAGAAACGGTACGACTGTATGACAAAGAGACACTTTAATACTGTATATCGTATAATGCAAATAAAAAGCAATGACGTCGACATGGCTCCTCGCGCATAAGAACATCATATTTTGGTGTTTGAGAAGTATTACGGTTCAGTAGGTTGAGCAGGAAATTCAACTTTTTACTCATTTAGTTGTAAATGGGACTGTTTGTTTTCAGCGGCATGGGCGTGTCATGCTTGAACTGCACATTAATTGTTATATTAATCATTGTGAGAAGAATGATAAATGTTTTAGAGACTTTTTTGTTTTATGCGTTTGTGTGGTTTTGGAATTAGTGTTAGGAGTTAAAGTTCAGCAGCTAGAAACTGGCGAAAGAATGCTAGTGAAAGGATGCAATTTAACTGGAACACATACAGAGGAAGAGAATATTAACTTAAGCAATAGGACTTGTACTTTAAGGAGCTTTACTTGCCGTCTGTCTCGGAAAAAGATGACTATAGCTTTGAAGAAATTGTGATGTCTACTGTATTGTACTTGATCATGATCCGTGATTTCAGAAGAGGTCGGTACGGGTGCTTTTCGGAGTTTGCCGAGAGGTAAAGCCGGTTTACTTGACATGTTGGTATATGAATGAATTTAATTTTTATCAGAACTTGAACAGGTTTCAAAGGCGTTTAATGAAATTGAAAGCATCAACACATTACAATGAGAGGTTGTGTGATAAGCCTAACTATTCTGGTGAATTTATTAATTTTATATTAGAACTGGAAAAGTTAAGGATGCTAGTGAATGAAACTTGAATCAAACGTGGGGAGCTTTTTTATATAATCATGTCTTGTTTTCGAATACCGCTCTCTGAAATACAACAGTGTTAAATATAATGATCATTTTACTTGGGTAAATGGTAAAATTGTTGTATATAAGAATTGTGTACGTAATTCCAAAACAAACAAATAAAATCCTCCATCTGTCTAGTATGTTATAAGTCAAGGTCTTCATCACACTCTGAGATATATTTAATTTTTATTTAGTTTTTTTCAAATGTAAATAAAATGTTTAAAACATTTTCTAAAAGAAATATATCATAAACCTATATATAACTATATAAAACACACACCATGCTCAATAAAAAAGCTCATTGAACCAAATCAGATATATTTTCTATTGGTTAAGACCAAGAATATGCGACAATCAAACAAATCTGAATTTTATGAATAAAAACTATGAAATGCTATTCGGTTGAATACTATAAACTTATTTCAATAATCTTAAATTTCTTGAGTAATTGTCATTTCTACCAGCACATTCGTCAATTCAGATTTTGAAAGCTAGCAGTGACAAATTGACGGAACTGTAATTGATGAAACGTTAAGTTAAAGCCTCCTCAAGCACATTCTTAGAGTAAAGCACAGTTAATAAAGTGCTCCCCCCTGATGGGTTTATGTGTGTTTACATCGTGTCAACCTTTTAAGTGTTTTAAAGTAATAAATTAGAGTGGAATGTGTATTTTTTTTATAAAAAAATGGACATTGAAACCACAGGTAACCTCAAAGAAGTATATTTGTGTCGAGAAAACTCCAGAAAAATGACTTTATAAACGTTTTATATAAACCATTAGATCGTGTATTGTATGCGGACATTTTATAAACAAGCAATATCGATGCAGTATTGATGTAGATAATATAGTATGGTAACAAACTAGCTGCCTAATACACAGCATGAAGACCTATACTGCTGAAAAAAAGAATGCAACAACATAAACAAAAAAATAAATAGGGAAAGTGATAGTAGTATTAGTGAACTTGATAGTAGTACAGCCAGTACAAGTAAACATCAGTCAGGAAAACAACAACGGAAAAGGAAAGGAAAGAAGGAAACGACACAGGTAGAAAGTAAATCGGAAATGCTAGAAGAAATGGACGAAACAGAAGAGAAAGTAGGGAAAGCTATCAGCGGGATATGAAGTGAACTCAAGGGACTTAACGAAAAGCTCAACAAAGAAGTCCTTAAAAATGACCAAGCACTGAAAGAAATAATTAAAGAAATAGTTGATCAAGTGAAAAAGAAATTAGTAAAACATTTCAAGAAAATATTGACAAATTGGAGTCACGAGTATTTAATGCTGAAGCAGAAAATGACAAACTCAAACAGCAAAGTAAAAGCAATGAAAAGGATATAGATGACAGAAATCAAGAAGTAAGAGATCTAAAAGAGACTGTACTGATACAAGGAGGAAAAATGAATGAAATAGAACAATACTCCAGGCGAAACAACTTAGTGATAACTGGCATAAACGAAACATCCCCGCAGAAAAAGGAAACACCGACGGATACATTAAAGTTCATCATCCACACATTAAATAACAAAATCAAAGGGCTAAATATATCCGCGAGCGACATTGACATATGTCATCGATTAGGAAAGACCCATTATATTGAAATATGTCTCGCGGATGAAACGAAACGAACTACTGAAACGTAGAAAGGAACTGAAAGGTACCCAGATATATATTAATGAAGACCTTACAAAAATGAACAAGATTGTTTTCGGTATCATTAGAAAGGATCTACAGGAGCCAGACAAATCATCAAAACGAGTTTGGGTATGGGAAGGAAAGATTTTCCACAAAGGGGACGACCAGATGATTCGCAAATACACCAAAGAGACTATATATACTGGACAGGAATACAGCAGTGGCATACGATTGTGCGACGATCAATGACAGAGTAACGCTTTCATCAGAGTGCAGTGTACCAAGACTTGATTCACCTCGTGGGCGCTATACTTAAACAATAGGACACTACCCTAAAGCATGTACTTGAACCTTTAGGATTTAATACGGGCAAATACATGTGAACTGAATTTACAATTAATTTATGAAACTGTATTATTGAAAATACCGTCAAATATTCTTTGTTCAAATTTATAAGAAATAAGTGTAATACAAACACTCTTTTGTATCTTTAACGTTTTCATTTGCAGAAAGAAATGAGTTATAAGAGCATAACATTTATTATATAAGAAGTAAAATGTATCAAGGTTTAAAATTTTACACTAGTAATTCATACGTTGTTAACATAAGTACCATATCATATAGTTATTCACACCTTTGCATAGTATGTGTAATATTAGTTACGCGCTTGTATAATTATGATACGATATATGACGGTTAAGAGACCATATTTTCACTTGCATTATGTCCACATTAAAAAACTTATTATTTTTTTCATCCATTCATAATTTGATAATACTCTGTTCAACTGTATCAACAAGATAACTTGAAGTATATGTTACACCTATATATCTTTAAATATTTAAAAAATAATTTAGAAGTATATTAATTATTCATGTATTGGCTGTTTTTTTTACATTGAGAACATATTCATTGTGTGCATGTGTGTTAGCAATAATATAGTTTATGCACAAGCGGCAGCAGCATTAATTTTAATTTTGTTATAGACCCCTTATACCTTTTCAACGAGATATCTTTGATTATGAGTAAGATATACATAAAACTCTCTAAACTTTGAAAAGGTATGTTGTTTTTTTTTGTTTTGATTTAGATTTTTTTAAATTTTGACTGTGCCTTTTTCCTATTAATGTGACTGCTACTATAGCTCATGCACAATCAGTAGCGTAGCATTATTTTGTTATACATTTTATGAATATGCTTTTGTAACATTTCCTTTTTTATATTCATTGTATTTTATGTTATGATTTACATACTCACTTTATCCCAGTCTCTTAATACACCAGTGTAGCATATCTTGCCTAAAATGACTATTCTTATGAGTACAAGACCAGTACTACAACGATATATATAACATAAATACTGCACAATCCAAAAACCTTTATAAAATATAATTATACACGTATATATAAAGAATCACCAATTAATACCCGTTTTAGTCAATGCATAATATAAATAGTAAATGCAACAACTTATCATCACTACAGCACAAATATAATAATATATTAAATAACATAAGCTAAAAACTAACTAACATTTTAATAATTACGCGATCTAATGGTTAATCATACTATACACTTGCTACTCATTAGTATAAATCAAGACCCACCACATATGGTTAATGTGTGCTACGTTATCGTGATAAAGCACTTACTATGGAAACCCAAATAGCAACACTTAATGTTCGAGGTCTCGGCAATACTTTGAAACGAAAACAAATATTTGAATGGTTAAATCTGAATAACAGCGATATCTATATGCTCCAAGAAGTACACTGCACAAAAAAATGTATACCAAAGGTGGAAATCAGAATGGGGCGGTGAATGTATATTTAGTGGAAATAAGTCTAATAGTGAAGGCGTCGCAATATTGTCCAACACAAAACATAAATTGGAAATTATAAGCCAAACCGAATTAATAGAAGGAATAATTTTGGCGATTGAAATTGTCTTTAACTATTTTGAAAAAAAAAACACTAGTAAACGTATGTGGCCCAAATAAAGATGGCATAGAATTCTTTTTAAAACTAGGTGACTATATTCCAAAAAAAAATGATGATAAAACATTAATTATTGGTGGAGATTTCAATACAGTTGGGGTACAGGTAAACACAAACGCAACAGAGAAATTATTATTAATACTATGACAGCTGTAAACCTTACAGACGCGTGGCGCCTGAAGCACCCCGATAAATTGCAATATACATGGCATTCAAATAGTAAACCCACATCCATTGCAGACTAGACTATTTTTTAATTTCCGAAAATCTAATAAACATTTAACAAAAGCCCAAATAAAAGCAAGCTTTAAAACAGATCATTCACTGGTCATTATAACCTTAAATTTGATAAAAACTAAAAAAGTTCCTGGATAGTTCAAACTTAACAATTCGATTTTAACCGATGAAAACTATCAGAATTATATTAAAAGATGTATTGATGAACCTGTTCAAAACAACAAAGAATGCAAACCAGATATACTGTGGGAATTAATCAAAGGCTCTATCAGAAATGAAACTATTAAATATACAACACACCTTAAAAAAAAGCAAAAATAAAGAAAAATCTAAACTACAAACCGAAATAGAACAGTTGTTAGAAAACAACCTAGATACTAACGATAAATATGAAATAGATAAAATAATAGAAGAAATTATTAACAAAAAAACAAAACTTAGAGGAAATCGTAATGTCTGAAATCAACGGAAACATACTAAGAGCAAAAGCAATTCATGTAGAAAATAACGGTCAAAATATTTTGCAAACCTTGAAAGGAAACAAGCAGAAAAAAGTCCATTAATAAACTCTCAGTTAAAAATGAAACCATAATTGGAACAGAGAATATTCTAAACGATGAAGTTAACTTTTAATTTTTTTTTACTCTGATAATAAACAAATCTATATAGAAAACATGAGAACAATTTTAGAAAACCCTTGTAGAAAATTAACAGAAGAAGAAAAATGTGTAACAGAAGGATTGTTAACCAGCTATGAATGCGAGACTGCCCTAAAAACATGAAAAATAATAAAAGCCCTGGATCCGACGGACTAACGGCAGATTTTTATAAATTGTTTTGGAACAACATACACCTATATTTAGAAAATTCACTAAGCTATACTTTTATTAATTGTCAATTAACATAGCTACAAAAACAAGGAATAATAACTCTTATCCCAAAACCAAATAAAAATCTAGAGGAATTAACAAACTGGAGACCAATTACCTTATTGAACGTAGATTACAAAATTGCAACAAAAGCCATAAACAACCGAATAAAAAAAAAGTATTACCTTACATAATTAGCAATGTTCAATCTGGCTTCGTCAAAGGAAGGAATATTGATATAAACGTTTGCTCTCCCAAAACTTATATACCCTTTTGCTGTCCTCCCAAACCCAAGTAAACAAACAATTGATGATATTAAAAAATCGATGTATGAATTTGTATGGGACAATAAACCTGAAAAAAATCAAATAAAAAGTATTACATCAAAACCATGAATACGGTGGTCTGAAACTAACAGATATAGAAAACTTTATTCGCTCACTAAAAACACTATGGATAAAACGATATCTAGACCCATCTAATACAGGGAATTGGAAGGTTTTTATGCACGAAAAACTAAAAACTATGGAAATAACCTAATATTTGAATGCGACATAGACCAACGATTCATCAATCGAATCGCTAGTGAGAAAACTTTTCTTAACGATGTTTTAGCGTCATGGTTAAACATAAAACATAAAAAATGATGAAAATCTTGACACACCTTTGAGTAAATCAGTAATATGGAATAATAAATCATTGAAACAAAATGAAAATACATTATTTTACAAAGTATGGTTCCAGAAAGGTATAAAATTGTTTGAACATATATACGATTACAGAACCCAATCTTGTTACAAATTTGATGAAATTGGATTTTTATATGATATTCATGAACAGGATTTCCTAAAGTACCTAACACTTGTTAACTCTATACCAGCAGCCTTTAAATGTAAACTTAAAGGTGAAACTATCAACCAGTTAGCAACAGCAAAATTAACTGATAAAATACAAGCATCTAAACAAACAAATAAACTTCTTTATTCACTACAGCAAAAAGATATTTTCAAACCACCATCTGAAATTAAATGGCAACACGTTTTTCCAAACTTAAATGACAATATACCATGGAAAACTATTTACAGACAAACGTTTACAACGTGAATAGACTCGTCCCTACGAAGTTTTCAGTATAGGTTTCTGTTAAGAATAATACCAACAAATAAATATCTGCACATATGTAAATTAAAAGAAACCAATCTATGTGACTTATGTAACATGGAGATAGAAACCATAGAACACTTATTCTGGGAATGTCTGAAGATACAACCATTATGGAATGAACTCAATAATTTCATTACTTTTAAATCAATGAATATTTGCATTACCAAACTGGAGGCGTTTTTAGGAATTCTTGTTAAAGGAAAAAACACCCTCATTTGTAATTTCCTTATTCTGTTAATGAAATTTTTCATATTCTCATTAAAATATAAAAAAGCAGTACCAACATTTCAAGCTTATAAACACTACGTAATACTGAGAGAACGAATTGAATCGCAGATCGCACTATCGAGCAATAAATATGAAACCCACATAAGGAAATGGCAGTGTTTAAACATCAAATAATAAAATAAATATCTCAGCAATAGTAGCACAAACCATAAGAAGCTATTTTTCTACTATTTATGATATAACAATACTCATACAGTCCATAGGGGAGAGCAAGAATGTATGTTTGTGTGTCTGCGCGTGTATGTGTGTGGTGTGTGTGTGTGTATGTGTGTTTGTGAGCGCGCATGTATGCGCGTGTGCGTATGCGCATATAGAAAATGCATATAATTTTGTTTTTGTATGAATCTGTTCTTGAACTGTTTGTTAAAATGAATGCTATGCAAAAAATAAATTAGAAAAAAAGAGTAAAGGGACGAACACGTTACATATCTATTACCTTGTTTTGCAGAAGTAAATGATATTTTATACGAGTTGTCAAGGGTTTCACATTGTATGAATATGGCTTCTTGTCAAGCATTATCGACATGTCAAGGTTTTCAAACAACAGGAAAAAAGAATGAACAGTGAGGTATCAGGATTCTTCAAAACCTTAATTGTTTACCTCTACTGAAAATAAATGGTTTAAAACACTTACTTTCTTGAACGGGTTCTGTAAATATTTAACTTTAGTGAAACCGATAAAAAAATCATAAGTTAGTATTGGGAACATCAGTTTCCTGTACCTTCCAAAATTTGCCCATAGAAATATTTGACTTAAATGGTCATTTACAGAAACAAAGATGCTCTTTTTGGCAATAGTGTTATTTTCAAATAATCTTCTAGCTACCAAGTGTCGCTGTTCAATTTGGTATACTTAAATGATGATCTCACTTTCTGAAGTGGCCCATTTAGAGAACCATAGTATCATGCTTTCAACTTATATATATTAAAAAAGCACACCCCTAATGGGCAATATTTAGAATTGGTAATTTCTTAATGTGTATCACTTCGTGGTTTCAAAACCGAAAGTTTAAAAGAAATTTACCGTTAAATGACAATTTTATTTTAATTTGAATTGCTCTACCCCCTCCCCCATTTCAGATTTTTTTATAAAAACGGCATCAACCTAGACAAGAAAATCCATGATTTCATTTATTTTTCAACAATTTGGTAATATTTTTTGCCTTTTTATGTGCAAGTTAAATATAATTCTTGATAAGGCATTCATTATTCACGGCGGGCGATTAACAACAGGCGACCCTTAATCAAATGGCCAATAATACACATGGTCATCGTGATATGTTTGACTACCGAGCTTGGCCTTGTGGATTTCATTGGTAAGTCTTTAAACATTGCTGTGATGATTACGTAATTCGACTTACGCATCCACTTTATAAAGATCAGTACCTTGTGTTGCATTGTAGCAGCATAGTTGTTGGTTATGTGTTTCGACGCTTGCTGACAATAGTATGTCATCCCTAAGGGTCCTTAAAGAAAAATAAGACAGATAAGCCCTCAGATCGCAGACCAGACAAAGTAGGTTGTTGTAAAATCAAAACAACTATCAAACGTAATAGACAATAACTGGTCGACCTTGTTACGTGTTGATGTAACGCAGCCGCATTACCATTTAATCTGTAACAGAGTATTGAAACACTCTTTAACTTTGAAGTGGTCTACATAATATCGCGTCAACTGCCCAATTACACTAATTATATATACCACTTCACCTGTCCATAATCAATACCGGCTGACTACTGATTCACTGAAATAAACGTATTGGCATATTGCCTTATAATTGGACAAACTATAATGTTGACCACTAATAATGGTTATTCTCTATCTAGATTTGATCAGTTCTATCATATAATGTATTTCTTTAATATTTATATTTTCCTGTTTGACCCTACGACGTGATTAAAATGCATTGGAACATTTTTATTGCGATTAGTCGCAGCACGACAGATCAGGATAAAATACAACACGTGAACATCTTTCTTAAAAGCTGATCTCGAAGACATTCGTAACATCTTAAAAAAATCGCTGTGAGAGATTATTTGAATCGATGGAGCCATTATTCAATGCCATGAATGTTATCTGCGGTGAAATAGCTTGATTGAGGGGCCGTGCTTTAACGCCTGATGATTTGATTATTCCATCTTCCAAGGTCTCATGTGAAAAGACGTTATGCGGTATAAAGACGGACACGATATGAAAATATCATTACCAGACATTAAACTGTGTTATCTGCCGGAAAGGGTAGTGGCATTGCGTTTTACCTTTGAGAACAAAATGTAGAAAGGGTGCAGGACATTAGCATAACGCCATTTGACAAATAATGGTCGAACAAATACCAGACGATTTATGAAAATGCAAATTGCCATTGTTACTGATCGCTCTGCAAAATATAAATTTCCGTCTGTTCATTCATTTAGTCGACAACGAAATTATTGTTCAGCGGATTTCGCTTTTTTTACTACCTGCCATATGGTAATCATCCTAATTCATCAATCACTGGTAGACACAGTAAGGACAGCTGGTAAAGTATCTGTTCAGTAACTTTTATTTCAGTGCTAGAGTGAGTCATATGAAAATTTGTGTTACGATTATTATACGCAAAATACAAACAACAACATTTCTTACTTACATTCTAACAACAGAAATGGTAAATGTTAAATACATAGATATAATTTATGTCCACATAATAAAATAAACTTGAATTACTGAACACAGAATATAAGCACTATTTCTGTCCAGGTAATTCCCAAAGAATATTGAAATTTAATCGTCCCAGAATGATTGAATTGAATCTAAAGTCTTATATATGTTTTAGCACTGGTGAAACCTAGAGGGGTACGTTTTTGCCTTTTTATACAAACTAAGAATGTTCCAGTACATACTACAAAACTTAATAAGAACTTAGCCTCAATCTCTATATGAATTTTGTTGATTGAAAATCCCTTATTAGGTTTACTTATAAAACTAGGTAACAAAGTCTTATTTTTGTGTCCGTATTTGTCTCCCATACCTTTACTTCATAATTTTAATGTAATTATCAATAAGTTATGTATTAAATCTTACTTATTACACATTCACAAATGTTCGTTATTTATATTCATCACAATGAAATATTAGCGTGAAAATGTAAGTCAAGTTCCAAATTCTAACATTGTTGTCAAATGCCCGTGTGTCTGTTCCAGAAATAGGACCAGCACAGTGCGAAATTTAGAACCGATGCACAATGTGGACCATCACGTAGCACGCTCCTTTCTCTATATTTGCGCCCGCCCAATGCATGCAAAACTTGACTGAACAGTTCACACTAGCTGGCATCACTCTAAATATATTGTTGCGATTCACTGCATCTACAGCCGTCAAAGCATTAACCTTGCAGGTCACTTCCAAGAGTCAGTTTCTCCCTGTGTCCCTGTCACATAAAAACCCAATTTATATGTCTTTCGGGTATCCTCTGATTCACTCAGACGCGGCGTAACCTCCTCCATCTCGACCTGTCGAACGCCTCTTTGATCCCATCTGCACTCGGCAACCAGATGACCGGACACCCTGCCCGCGAACGACCTGACGGCAAAAGTCGAACTTCAACTCTTAAGTTATGAACGATAATGTGTTGTGAAACGAAGGTGGCGTACTTACTCTGAATCACTTAAATATGTGTGCATTTGCAGATTAATTTGACATTGAGCTTTTGCTCATTTTCGCCATTCAAGCAAGACTGATGTTACCCATAATCAGACTGCTTAAATTTTTAATAGAAGAACTATTGGTGCTTTCGATTAACAACATCCACATAGCGTTACTAGCAAAACCGTTCATGTTCTCGGTTGACGTGTCAAATATATTTGATGGATTTCCGTACGGGGCTCTACTGTTTCAAACGTTGTTGTTTTGTGATGAAACCTGGTGAACCTAGAAAACCCAACTTGTCCGACGTGATGACCGACATAAAACCAAACTCACATACGCATGGGCCGGAAATCGATCCTTTCGTCTTGGTGATTGCCCTGACCACCGCGCTGTCAGAATTCGTAATATGAAGTTTCCCGGAAAAATTCACCCAACGAACAATCAACATGCAGCTTACCATTACATTTGAAAAAATTTAACAACAGCGTGCAGTACAAAACCCAGCTCCTAATTGTATTTTTATAGAATAATACATGGTTGACCATGGCTTTTGGTTGATAATTGTCCCAGTGGAAGGAATAATTGCCCCGAGGGCAATTATTTTCACTGGGGCAATTATCGACCAAAAGCCATGGTCAACCATGTATTATCCTGTATAATACATATGTTTTGTCATTTGTCAATGATTTCAAACTTTAAAAACATGATTGTGTGGAAAATAAAGAATATGTCATATAATAAGCATGTAGTCTGAAACTCTTAAAAATGAGATATACATGTAACAAAATGGTTTTGAATGACATTTAGCTGCGTAAAATTACGAGTGATTGGAAATCAAAATAGCAAACATTTTCGTAAGTGTTTTCAGAATTATCAATAAGCCTGCAATTTTTTCCATTCTTCAAATATTTCCTGTTTTATATCGGCTGATTGTGATGTTCATTTCAATAGGTGAGCACAGCTAGGGTCGATCAAGCATAGGTCAGTTTCATAAGAATCTCGGCTTGAATGACATTAGCCATTTCGCTTGAACAATCAATATGTCTCAGCGAATAAAGTAAAGCAAAACGTTTCAACAAAACATTTCTTTGTCTCACTGCCTTATGACCTTTACCGAATGTAAACATCCGGTACGGTTTCGGGTAGTACTCGTTACTGAAACACGGAAGGTGTCATTATTGGCAAAACTAATTTCACTGTTATTGCACAGATAGTTCCATTTGAAACCCTTTAATTAAAAGCTTTTAATGTTAAATGTTTGCCTACCAAGTATACGGCGGCCATTTTATTTTCGTGAAAATGACGTCAGTGTGCACGTTTTTGTCTTCGTCAGGCAATTATGCCATAACCGCCCTGATAATCTCACGGGCGGAGACGATAATCATGATCGCGGGAACGAATTTCTATAGTAGAATGTTACTATTTATAGTAACATGTATATTATGACTTGTTAAACCCCCGCTTGATGACGCTTTTAACGAATCAGGCAGTTGTTCTTTCAATGATAGTCACTACAACCCAACAAACGCCAAACACTTAAGATCCATGCTCAACACTGTTGACCTGAACCGCTTCACTCAGTAAACTAAATGGCGAACTAGATGTATCTTGTTTACATTTAAATAAATGTCTTTGTATACATAGAAACGTGTTGGTTTTCTGCTAGATTTAGCCAAAAATAAAAATATTAAATTTTCTCCGAAAATAATGATACATCTTTTATTTCAGCTGAAGATCATATTTTATTTTACCCTTGTCATACAATGTATTATCGGCGCATATATCGTCTATGTCCTAATTGGTATGTTATTTTCAAATTGCGAGTCAAATGTGATTGATGTAGCGAAATTAATGAGAAAGTCACACGAACATAGCAGAAGGATGGATGTCCATCTCGTTTGACATACAATGTCCAATTACTGGCGGAAGGGATTATAAACCTGAATGTAAGCGCACGCGCATATACGGAAGAAATAATTGCATTGATCTAATTGTAATTAATCTTATGTTAGGTTAAAACTTATATTACTCGCTCATTATGGCATATTTATATTTATTTTTTAAAAGTAAGTTTCCGACCTTGTAACAAGCTACATTGTTCTTAGATCAATGAAGACCAATATTGAATGCAATCGTTGCGTTAGTAAATTGTATAGTGTTCGTATCTAGACAATTCTTAAAACATTGCTTTAAGAAATACAATAACAGTGTATTTCGGTCGATGGTGTCATTATTGAAAAACAAGTACAACATTTAGGTTTAGCAAAGACAGCTTGATTGAGATGTCTGTGCTTTACCGTCGGATGATTGAATTAGGCTATCCCCAGGATTCCGTGATGAAAGACAGATATCAGGAATAACATAGACCAACTTCCAACTGTATGTTCACATGTTCATGTGTTACCTTACACGAGTAATGATTGTATTAATTGATATACATATTTGTAAGATATGAAAATTGTCACTTTAAGCAAATACAATACGTTGATCGATTCGCTTGGAACATGTAAGGGGATGCATTATACTCTTTTAGTTATTTTTTACTCATTTTGAGTGGCAATAATTTTTAAAGTCGCTTAAAACAAAATGTATAATTATACTTGTATTGATGTGACTGAAATAAACCATTAAATATTTCAAGTAGATAACATAAAAAGACCAATCTAGAATTGTGATCCGACAAGTGAAATGAAATTGCGAAACGCTACTTGTACGCGTAGTGTACGTGTAAGGTGAAATTTAATGACATGTAAAATATGATGAAAAATGTGTGACACGTACAGTTCACATACAAGAAGTCTGTCACGTACAATACACAAACAAGAAGTGTGACATGTACAGTACACATACAAGAAGTCTGTCACGTACAATACACAAACAAGAAGTGTGTCACGTAAAGTACACGTACACCTAGTGTGGCACGTACAGTACATGCATACTTAGTGTGATACATCAAGTACATGCACACGTAGTGTGACACTTAGAGTATACGCTCAAAGAAATAACACGTATGCTACACAAACACGTTGCGTGACTCAAACATTATACATACAAGAAATATGACACATACAGCACACGGACACATAGTGTGAAACTTACAGTATACGTACAAGTAGTGTGTTACGTACACTACACGTACAAGAAATGTGTCACAAACGGTACACGTATAAAAATTGTGACCAATACAGTACACGTACTCGTCACGTGATAAATACAGTTTAGGTAGAATAAGTGTGACACGTACAGTACACAAACACTAAGTGTATCACTGACAGTACACGTACAAGAAATGTGACACATACAATACACGTACGAGTTGAGTTACACAAACAGTATATCTACAAGAAGTTGGACTCGAACTGTTCGCGTACAAAATTGTGATACGTACAGTACACATACACTTCGCGTGACAGATATAGTTCATGTGCAAAAATTGTGACACGTACAGTACACGAACATGTAGTGTTAAACTTACAGTACACGTACCAGAACGCTGCGTGACATACAGTTTACTTACAAGAAGTGTGAAACGTACAGTACGCGTACACGTTGTGTGTGCCTGACACGTGCACTGCACGTACTAGTAGTATAACACGTACAGAACACGTACACGTTGTGTTTTGTGGCCTCTCTTATATGTGTCCAATTATTAAGGGAATTGTACACACATGGAACTCATGGAATCGTATAACAGAATAAGAGAATTACTGAATGATTCGATCAATGGAGTCACTATTAAAAGGCAAGTAATGCAAGTTACGTTAACAAAGCTTAATTGAAATGTCCGTGCTTTAACGCCTGCTGATTTGATTATGTCATTCCCCAGAGCATCATGAGGAAAAAATCAAGACAGGAAACAAAAATCGGAAATTAAAAGTACATTGTACAGATAGTTATATTAGTATATATTTGCAATATGCATCTGCTACACGGCATTCTGCCCAAAGAATGTGCAAACGTTAAATAAAAAAAAATAAAAGTGACCTTTGACCTGATTTGCTCTGACAATACAAATGTACCTATTTTATTTAAAGGATAGACGGATAATTAACCATAGTTATACTGACAGCACCAAACATTTCGATCTTTTCTATATGATTACGGATTTTTACTAGGTTTGATCATAGGCAAGAAAGTAGTTTACAATTGAATAGATATATATTATGATAAAGCCTTGATACTAAAAATTGGAACAAATCAAAACCCCAACGGGTAGCAATTGAAAAGCATAAGCGACATTTTATTCGGACCGTAACGAGTAAACGTGTGTAAAATAATAAAAATGTAGTAATCGAAACCATGAAGTGAAAAACAACAACTGAAAACTGAAACCGTGAAAAACAACAACTGAAAATTGAAACGTGTGTAATTAACATATTTATACAATAGAAACGATCAGGACAAACCTAGCAGAGAATGATTTAACTGTGTACATCTGGTTTGAAAATACGATAAGGACAGCAGACACAGGTAACATGTTACACAACGCAATACGACAGCAGTTACAGTTTACATAAATACACAACGCAGCAATAAAGTATGCAATTTACAGGACACAGAACGCCACAAGACAACAGACACAGTTCACATAGATACAAAACGCCACCAGGCAGGAGACACAGGTTACAGGACACACAACGCCGTAAGGCAGTAGGCACAGTTTAATTAGATACACAACACCGCCAGGCAGTAGACACAGGTTACAGGACATTCAACGCCATAATACAGCAGGCACATCTTACATAGATACACAATGCCGCAAAAGAGTAGGCATAGGTTACAGGACACACGCATAAATAAACAACGTCGCCAAGCAGTAAACACCGGTTACAGGACAACCGCAAACCAGAAGGTACAGGTTATAGGACACACATCGCCACAATACAGATACATCCGCCAATATTACCATTGAACGAATTGCAACAGCACGCAATAACAAAACTATATCCGTCTGTTTGGGCCAAGGCTAAAGATTTCTTATCTTATTCTAAGCATAATGATTGTCAGGTGTCGAAAACGTATCTTACTTAACATTTGTTTAGGCTGCTCATCATTTTGAAAGATCTTACTAGTCTATCTAAGCCCTCCCGTATAATTTGATGCATCAAAGCAAAAAATCAATATGATTAAAATATCTGGCTATCCGTTACCATACTGCTGAGAATGAAACTAATTCGTTACGATGTCTATGCACGCATGCCCCGCTGCCGTTGATTGATATTAAGAGTTCGAAATCGAATATTCAGGGAATTTGCCTAACCCGTGCAATCTGTAACGGAATTCTTTTTATTTAATTTTCTATCATTGTGAACATGCTGCGATGTTTCAATGAAAGTTAGCTCGCGTTGCTAAGCGACGAAAATCCTATGAAAGTGTTTTCTTCCGCGCGTTTTTCTCAGTTTGCCTAAGTTTCTAATATGACACTACTGCAATGGAATATTGGACAATGTGATGGGTGGATAGCAATCCATTGTAAGTATTGGCAGTGCTATTTCTTTTTTCCTCAAACACCTTATATACGAGCAGCATTAGGTGTTTGTTTATTTTGCCTGGTGTATTTAAGCATAATCAGAACTCAGTGCAGTGTTTATAACAGCGCGTCCCACTGCGCCGAGGTTTTGCTGGTGGTCACCTGGGCCCATGTGTACGATCTGAGCTGCTGCAATATCGAATTGTATTATTTAATATGTTCTGACATGCTTTTAGTTAAAAACAAAAATAATAGTAGAGAAATCGTAATAATGAACTATGATCACACCCGCGTTTATCGTTGGCCAATGCTACAAACTGACCAACCATTGTCAAGTGTTACATCGGTAACATGTCCATTGAGTGTTGAATTCCGACGTCGTTTGGTTGTCGGAGAACGCAATATGATGGAGTTTTCTTTGATTTGACTAAATCGTTAAATAAATAGAAATAATAATAGTAAATCATGATCTATTAATTTAAACAATCAAATTCACACGAAGGAGTTCTTATATTCTGTTGTTAATTGGAAAACTTATATTTATGGTCTGTATGTTGAAAAAATGTATTCCAAGAGCGCGACAGTAAGTTTATAATCGAAATGAACAACCTGCACCGTATTGGGTCACTACGATTGGTTTAAAATAGCGTATATAAGAATAAAAAAAGTTAACAATAAGGGACATATGGATCGAACATTATCAATTTGTTAAAAGCTTTCGCCGATAACTTAGAACTATCACCGACAATATTATAAATATTTGTGGCTATTAATTCTTTCACAACCCTTATTTATACTACCATGATACTCCCAGTCATAAGACCACATAGAATGATGGCAGTGCGAAATATTCAAACCATATTTCAATACACAGTCAAGTTATTTCAGCGAGCAATACTTTAACTAAATGTGTTGTGTGAACATACTTCTTGAAATTAAAATCTAATTATTATTTCTTCAGATGTTGGATATATATTGATGAAACTTTACCAAAAAAATGGAAAAAAATGTGTTTTTTAAGTAAGTTTTCATAACCTCGACTGTTTGTCTTTTAGCAAACGAACACTCATTTTCAATTATACTCTCATTTCAAGCTATCAATTTTAAACATTATTTTGCCAGTTTATGTCATTTGCAAACAAACATTCGGCTGCAGACAAAACAAACGAGAAGATTATTGCAAAACAAACATTATTTTTTATGTTTATTTTTGAAAAATACACGTCCGTTATTTCCTAAACCTTTTACTGCTTGCGTTTGTTTTCAAACTGAATTATTTTTAATTGTTTTACGATTATGATATTCTTGGACACATGTTGCGATTTCCTGGCGAAATGATTCAAGGCAAAATGGTCAATATCGGTCGGATGAACATGCAACGAATTTCAGCCCCTTTGTTATATATTTTTTTCGTAAAACTTCAAAAGTTACACGATTTTCTAACCCTATTTACTGCTTACGGTATTTTTCATCGGATTTCATTTAATACTATGACAAACTTTGAGCCAACTGAACATGCTTAAAGATTGTCAGGGTTAACCTGCATTTGATTTAAAGTATTCCTGTTAATCAAAATGTTACATTTTTCTTCCAGAGTGGTCTTAACAACATTAGAATATTTATCACACACAGAAAAAGTTTAGTCATTTGCATACTTCTTCAAGAATCTCTTAATGATAAAATAGAATATGTCATTGAGAAAAATGTTAAGGACTAGAGGCCTTAATATCCTTTTGGCACACCTTTCATAATGGAGTCCCATTCATTGGTAATTTGACCAAGTTTGACCGGTTATGGTTTGTAAGATAGCTTTGCATATTACTACATGCTAGGGCTAAAATACAATATGCATTAAACCTGTCTAAGATAAAATCATTTGGCAGCCATTTGAATGCTTTTGTGATCTCCATTAGAACTGCACTTACATATGTGTTCCCATCAAGGGCTTTTTCCAGTTTTACAACAATCTTAACAGGGAAGTTTGACATTTATATGTTATTCTGAAACTTACCAGGAAAGGAATAAAAATGTTTTCAAAATAAAAAAAATAGTTGCTCACTTATGACCCGTTCATATTGTTTGGACATTGACAGTAAAACTTTGACTGGTCTATAAGTCGTCTTTCCTGAAAATAGGGGTAACTGGTGCTAGCTTAAGAATATTTGGACATGAACTTCATGTAATAAAAAAGTGCCTTAAGATACATCTCATATACGATATACTGAATACATGTCGATCAACAGATGACCAATGAATATGTTTTGCTATCGACATACCTAATAATTGCTTAATTTAGCACGGAGTTTTGCTATTTTATCTCGCAAATAATTTCTTTCATTACCCACTGATTTAACAAGACTGGATGTGATATCAATACGCCTTGTATTCGTTTTATGAACCGCAAAGTTTAGTAAGAGCAAAACACAATAATGCCTCGCCTCTGATTTACTGTGACAGTAATGACAAAAAAATTCAAATGCTGTTATTATTGGTCTGGGAAAGATGTATTTTGGGCCTAATTGTGCATAAATTATTACTCAATTTTCAGTAATTTTCGTCCCATTTTCATAAAACCTGCCAAATAATGGCAATGAATAACGCCCAATTGATATAAATATCTTTCTACTTCTTCTTTCCTTATTTGAAACATCTGCACTACGCAGAATCTTTTCAAAAAGATTGAAGATATGTTTTCTTTGATGTATGTTTTTCCAGCGAAAGGCCGATAGGTATTAAATTTCACTGTTGTGTTTCGCCGAATGAAAATCAAACATTAAAGCATGGGAACTTTCACCGGTGTATGCATCTTATATTCATCGGTATAGGCATACTAAACTAAATGCCATTGTCTTACTCAAACGGAAGGTAAGAAGAAAACGATTTTGCTGTCAACACTGACATTATATATTTTCTTATATGGCGGCTTGTATTAATAATCGTACCATGTGCAAAATAGGACGCAATTATGTCCATCGCTTCCATTAAATAACAAAAAAAGAGCTAATGATGAACACCGTTTTTAAATTATATTTTTTCGTCTTTTTTTGTTACCAACTTACCAACGAAGAAAGTTTGATACTACACATTGTATCGTCTTTGTAATTATGTAATGTCGGTGTCTTTCGTGGAAACACATTTAATTTTATCAAACCATTTAAGTTGTTTTTAGTATTAAAATGGGATATTCTTCAACGTATCTCAAAATATTTTGATATGCATTTCAATTCAATTAACAAACAGCAGTTGAGGGTACGCCAATCCTCTTCTGTTTTAAGTCGATAAAAGGGGCGTACTCGACAAATAAATGAAGTAAAACATAGGGGCTTGCGTGGTGTCTCTGGCAGCATTTTTGGCAGGTTCTCTTAGGATATCATAAACATAATTTAAAGTATAGTATAGGAAAGGCTGAGTTATTTGCACGCCGTTGACAAAGTCATCGGTTCCCAGTCTATGACAATACCTCGAATGATTTTCAAATATATACGAGCTAAAATAAACAAAAACAGATTTCAACGATTTATGATATTTAAACTCCTTATCATTACATGCAGCACAAGATGTTTATAACCCGCTTTAAAAACATTTCAGGAGGATGTCACAACTTCAATATCAACAAACAGTTTCAAACAGCAGTCACAACATGGATGCGAATAAACTAGACGTTGGAATACGTTCTCTACAGATATTTAATACTGTTACAGATTTTAGTGATAATAATGACAGTAATACTGGCCACATTGGGACACACCCTTGTCATGACTCAACCTTTAACACGAGTGACTGCAATGGAATCGTTGACGAATTTCAGACTTGGAATCACTGGTTTTCGACATCACAAGAAGCTCTTCTTTTGCCTTGTTATTGCACAATTATGTTGCTTGGTCTCGTTGGCAATTCGAGTGTGTGCTACATTGTTATCAAGTTCAAGCATTTGCAAAAACCTCGTAATATACTTGTCCTAAATTTGTCTTTCTGTGGCATTCTAATGTGTGTGGCGTGTATGCCATTCTCTTTGCTTCGTCTGACGCTCAAAAACTGGATGTTAGGAGATATTATGTGCAGAATTAGTTCAACTGTTCAGACAATTGATGTGTATGTTTCTACCTTTACAATCGTTGCCATTTCAGTAGATCGCTATTCCGCCATTGTTTGTGCGCAAAGAGAAAATGCGAACAGAACAACAGTCCATTATACCATTATTCTTATTTGGTTGTTCTCTATCCTGTTTTGTATCCCTATGTTTGCTTTTCATGAAGTCACTCAAGTGAGTTCAGAACTTTTCGAGATTTGCATGGAGGTTTGGCCATCGGATGCTTTAAGGCAAACTTACACGACATTTGTCCTCGTTGTACAGTACGTGGTGCCTCTCACCTTAATTTCACTCTTACATGGCCGCATTTGCCAGTTCTTGCGCTGCAGGATAAGTGAAAATCCTATCACACAAGTAGAAGCTGATAGAATATTAGGAGAAATCAAACGGCAACGGCGTAACATGTTGGTCTTGACAGGAATAGCGATTTCATTTGCTTTAGCTTGGCTTCCACTGACGGTTATGAACACGCTCGCAGATTATGACTTCCACTTCTTTTTGAACTGGAATTTCAATCATGCTTACGCATATTGCCTCTTGGCCGCGATGTGTTCCGCCTGCCTTAATCCTATTATCTACGGATGGTTTAACATGAATTTCCGGAAAGCATTTATACAGGTTATTTGTCCTCACAAGAAGGTTTCAAACAGTCCCACGGAAATGGCCACCATCAAAAATGATTCGAGAGGCAACAGCAACGAACCGTTCCTATTTTACAGCAGTATTCCATTGGACATATCAGGAAAAACAAAATCGTCAACCTCAACGAGGTCTAGCAACTCGGGGAAAGCTAAGGGACAATTGTCACGACAAATTGCTTGTACATCTCCTGAAGAAATCGAGGACCTGAACGGACATTAGCTTTTGTCATTTTGAGTTTATACTAAAGAAAGTATCGGCTAGAAAAAGAAGAATGCGTATTGAAATTTTCCGGAGATTATATTTGGAGCAAGCATCTTAGTCGCTACTTGCAAGCATCTTAGTCGCTACTTCGGATGATTAAAAAGCATTTTATTTCGCATGCAGCATTGCTTTGTTGGTATTCGGAGAACTGATATTTGAGATAATTGTAAATGTATGCTTTAGGTTATAAACTTTGCAAAGACATGTTCAGTTTTTTTTCATATGTGAAGGTATCATCATAGAGACACTTTGCATTAAAGCTATTGTTATTATTATTCTGCAGTGCTATAACCACTACTGCAGTACGTGTATTACTGGTTTGTTAAGTAAGTGTTTTAAAATTAACTATTTTCACTAATTGTCTATGTTTTATTTCGTTGCTTCCATATGTATCGACCCTGAATTTCATAACTTTCATTGATTAAACTACTAAATGGGTATTTTTGTGTTACACACTACCGGATCAATTTCATTTAAAGTTGTGTTAGGATTGATTATTGGACATATAATTGGAAAATATTTGTGTTCATTTGGTAACTCCCAGGATGATGCGTATACACAGTGTTTCGGCCTTATGCATATTTTATTAACCCTGACTTCCTGTGAAATGAACAGAGACGAACATAATATATTTTTTTATTGGTTATTGTAAAATGAAACAGAAATCACATTTGCTGAACTGTCGTGAAAGCCAAACATGCCAATCAAAGCAACAAGACAACACACACAGATTAAACAGAAAAAAATTGTTCAAAACAATTCCGTTATCAGTAAATGTTGGGACTACGGCCGTCTAACGGTCATTGTGGACCAATGCAATGGTACACCCTTATAAAGGTATCATCTTGATTTCATCTCAGGTTATTTCTGCTAAATTGGTGCTTTTTTATTTTACTTGAAGGCATTCTTGATGCCGTACTGGGTATATGGTAATGTGTCTATTCTCGCGACGTAATACAGATGAATTTGGGGTTGTCATCACCCATGCAGACAGAGAATCTGTCAATTATAGGTTTAGGTGAGGCATCTTTTTCGACGCTATACATTCAAAATGTTAACAAAAATCAAATTTCGACATGAATGGTAGACGTATGAACAGCTTTCTAGGGTAAAGACTGCTTATTAATGTCCTTACACATTTAAATGTAAATAGCCAATCTGCAGATTGGAAGAAAAATGCCATTCATAGCGTTTCACATGTATGGCTACCATGCATTATTAACCGTTATGTTTATGTATTTATTTCCATTAGGCCGGAAGTTAGCAAAGCATAAATCCAGAAGAGAGTGAATGAATCTCTGAGATATGCGTGTGTTTTTTTTCCTTTCTTATTGCAGGTATTGGATTGAAATCAAATAAAACAACTATTGAAAATAAGCAGTACTGAAACTTTTCCCGATTCCCCTCAATAAACCGCTACGGTAGCACAGTGCCCAATCAGCATGAAGCCATACTAGCCACTGTCAACTCAGACTTTGATATAGCCGCTTTGTATTTAGGTTAGTAAATACGTATGATATCAGACAAAATCTAGGTTGTCGATATAACATGAGTGTTTCTAGCAAAGGCAACGAATTCGGTGTTCTTGTTTTTTTTTTGCGACACATTGGTACTTAATCAGTCGTCTGAGCGGTTTCACCACCAGGTCTGTTGGCCGTGTTTTCTGTGGATCTCACCCACTAAATGTATGTGCTATATTGATTGTTTTAAACTTGTCTAATCGGCGGCAATGCTTTAACGTATGACACAAGTATAATTCAATTAACGAAGGAATATTACTTCATTCATATGTTGAAGGTTTGATTTCGAACAGAACAGAACAGACTATCAAATTATTTCAAACATGCAACATACATTTTATGCTTTCCTGTGGTTTGTAGAGATTTATCATTGAAATTGTTATTTTATCAAACTGCATCAAATTCAATCCCGATCTCTGTTCAAAAGCAAGCTTGGAACGAACCTGGCTAGAACACAGTTTCAACGACGTCATTTCTGAACTGAAGTTACGCGCAATTACTGGGTTTGTCTACCAAGTTAAACCCGGTAAATTTAAAAAAAAAGCGTCGATATATGTATCATTTACTAATCACGTGACGTTCATATGCTAAATACACATTATAAGCTGAAAAAAACTATTAAATGCGCTCTTTTAAACGGGTAGACCCTGAAACAAAGACAAAATATTCAACTTATAATGTAAAATGATTGATTATCGGCCACAAACAAGTTCGTATTGATACTATTGTATTAGTGACGAAGGATTGTACTTGCCGATTTTCGGACCATCTGGTGTCTAGTCCATTTAATAGCAAAGAAAGATTGATTTGTAACTAAGCAAAGAATCTTGTATCTTTTCTCAGTTTCAGACATCATCTTTTGAACGACAAACAATACTTTGTCTGATATCAGATTGCTCCTCACTAGAGTCCAGCACGCGACCTCTGATTTCAAAATACTTGTGTTCTATTACGAACATGTCTAACTTAGCCGTCACACCGGACTGGCGTCCTTACTACGTCCCTACGGCGACCCAGGACGTGGAAGGGACGCCATGGACGCCGTAGGGTCGTGGTGAGAACGCATCAAGACGCCGTGGGGACCCCAAAGACGCCGAAAGTCGCAGAGCGACGGCGTTTACTTTGGACATGTTCAAAGTAAACGCCGAGGTTCGGCGTCCTGAGCGCGTCCTGGCTCAGGACGCCGTGGGATCGCCCTGAGGTCGCCATGGTCGCCATAGCATCGCAGTAGGAACCCGAACAACGCCAAAGGAACGTAGTACAGACGTGGTAGAGTCGCCATGTAAACGCGGAGAAAAGGATCGGGGGAACCAATGGCGACCTTACTGCGTCCTTACCACGTCTATGGGGTTCTTACCACGACCCCATCACGTCTATGGCGTCCTTACCGCGATGTCAGGGCGGATATTTCGGGATTTGAGCTATTGTCCGCGACCTTACAACGTTCTCAACGCGTCCCTGCGGCGTTAATGGCGTTTCTACGGGGTGCCTACTACGACTATTGCGTTTCTACGGAGTTTGCACTGCGTTCCTAGCGCGTTCCTACTGTTCGCCCACGAAGAGCTATAAAACCCAATATTTCATTCTATCTTTATCAGTGTATTTCTCGTACTCACCATCATTAGGGCCGAATAAATGATGAACTTGCTCGCACTGCAACATATACTTATTGTCCAGCAGCAGCAGCAGGCAGATGATCATGTCATAGCTGTAAAACTGATCAGGCGGCGAAGGAGAAGAAGGGCAAGGTTAAGAAGATGCTGGGTTAGACCATGACTCGGTGATGTCCGAAGAGATCACTTCCTTACCAAGTTTACGGGCCTACTCAGCCCAGAGCGCGTCCTTCTTGCCCTTATCCTTGTATAAGGATAACTTCTTGTTGAAGAGCAGTGGGTGCTCCCTAAGCCAGTCTACCATGGCCTCCTCTTCTTCGGGCGTCAGATCACTACGCACAAGCCTGCTCTTCTTGGTTTTACGGCATGGACTGTCACATTTTGTAGCGCTGGCATTGGACTGTGTGGACTGTGTGTCCGATTCCGCTACATCATCGACGCTGGAGTCCCTTTCAGGAGATGACGCTGGTGCTGGAGATATTGAGGCTGTCCTGGCTGCTATACCTCGCCCACGCCCACGGCCCCTGGTTTTCGGCATAACGTTGCGTATGAATGAAGCTTTCCGAAAGAACAGTGAAGTTTTATACTCGCAGGGAGGACGCCGTGGGAACGCCATGCACGCGGTAAGGTCGTGGTAGAAACGCTAAGAACGCAGTGGGGTCGCAGTGGGTTCGCCGCTGATCGCCGTATGGACGCCGCAGTGACGCCGTGTAAACTCAATAGAAACTCCAAGGACGCAGTAAGAACGCGGTAAGGTCGTATTGGGAACGCCGTGTACATACACAGATCGCAGAGCACAGAACTCCGGTGTGACGGCTGACCGAAATCTGGATTTATTTTAGAAAAATCATTGGCGTTCTCAATGCGACCATCGGCGTTCTCCAAAATATGACAGTTTAGGACGCGGTAAGGACGCCAGTCCGGTGTGACGGCAGTTTTATCGACTAAGATAATACAACAACGCGGATAAGACTGTGAATCTGGTCTCTATAAGATATGAACAGGCAAATTGAGGACCAGGTCTCTGTCGGCTATTTACCGAATGTTTGCGGATGAAGTAGAAACTATATATAGATAAAATGTATTTCAAAAACATAATGGAAACAACATTGACATATCATGTAGCTTACCAATAAATAATGTTGACAGTGGTGTTATGTGCCTGTGAATAAAACGTAGTATTTGATAACATATGGTGGGTTGTTTTTTGTGTTTTTAGGGGGGAATGTTAACAATCCGTCCATGAGAAACATTTAAGTTGTGGCGCTTTACTTGTCGTTAAACGTGACACACTGAGCTTGCTTATAAAGCCCATAAATAAAAGTGTGTGACAGTCTATTAACTATATGGTCGACAGGAATTCCCATCAATTTTGACGTATGTTATTCATTAGTTCTTCGTGAAATTGTCGGGCTTTAAATTGTAGGAACATCTGTCAGCTTCATTGCACTGTAACCCTCATATAGCGATGCGATGGCTCGAAACATTATGCCAAGACTATAATGAATCCATGAAGCAATTGATTTAATAGGCAATAACCCGTCCCGAAAAAGTTTAAAACAATTTGTCATAAAGATTATTTGCCCACGCCAATATAAGGTTGCATTTTGACCTGAACCCGTCGCATCCCTTGTGTAACTGAAACAAGTGTTGCCGATATGAGGTCATGTGCCCCACAAGGAGTGCACGCCGAACAATGCGTTTGAAGCTAAAATGTCATGTAGTCACGACAAATGACATCACAATTGGCGTCGGGATAATGCATTGACCTAGTGAACTTCTCACATAAACTCCACTATTGATTTATTACGATATTTCAATGGCTGAACGGTCTTTGCTGCCTTGTTTCGTAGGGAATCTCCCCTTAAGAGGCTTTTGGTTCTCAAATTCCGTTGTTTAATATTTCGCTAATGTTCTTGTCTCTGTAGTATTTTTTTCTGAATTATGAAGCTGTGTAAATTAGAATTAGTGATTTAACAAAACATTTTAAAGAACCATCGTTTTCAATCCAACAATCATGTCAAGTACTTGTTGTTTTGCCACATTCAAAAAGCATACCGTTGTATTATGTGAGATGAAGTTATAATGTGTACGTTCTCTATATCCGTCCTCGTAAAGTAAGTAACAATATTTTAAATGATATTTCGATTTACTTATTTATTTATCATTTATTTATTTATCTTATAATGTATTCATTTCGATATTTATTTATTTAAATAATAATTATTTACTAATCATTCATTCGTTCGTTCGTTCGTTCTTTCATTCATTGATTCATTCATTCATTCATTCATTCATTCATTCATTCATTCATTCATTCATTCATTCATTCATTCATTCATTCATTCATTCATTCATTCATTCATTCATTCATTCATTCATTCATTCATTCATTCATTCATTCATTCATTCATTCATTCATTCATTCAATCATTCATTCATTCATTCATTCATTCATTCATTCATTCATTCATTCATTCATACATTCAATCAATCATGCATTCGTTCATACCTTCAAACGTTCGTTCATACCTTCAAACGTTCGGTCGTTTTTTAATGAAACAAATTATGTATTAATAAAGTTTTCTGGAAAATCGGGCATTTTTATAAAGTGCGTTTAACACGAAGAACATATGCCAGTGACAATAAATAATGCATAACCGCATATACAAATAAGCCCTTCATAGGAAAGGTATTCTAGAATTAAAATTATTAACGCATTATTAATGTATGTTTTCTATCAGGTAGTTTGTAAACGGGATAACATACCGCGCAGGTACTTTACCTAACCTGAACACATTCCTAAAATGTTTGTTTTGACTTTTTGATTGTTGTAATACGTGACACATTGAGCATTCTTATTGCAATTATAAAGCCAGAAATAAAAGTGTGCGACAGTCTATAAAATTTATGGTCGACAAGAATTCCAATCAATTTTCTGTATTATGAAGCTGTTAAAAGTACAATATGTGACTTAACAAAACATTTCAAAGAAGGACCTCTTAAAATTCAACAAACATCTCACGTGTTTGCCTCATTCAGAAAGCATTCCGTTTTATGATGTGAAGTTATTTCGTGTACGCTCTCTATATTCGACGTTGTAATGCAAATAACGATCTATCACATGCTTACCCTTGTTTTCCGTGTAATATACCCATTACGAATATTTCTATCTTACACATGTATAAGATAACCTATCAGACATTTCTATTGGCGGGACTGATCACACGCAACCTAGATATCCCTCCGCATTGTTTGTAAACAAAATGGTTTAAATGCCAACAAATACTTACCTCAATAATGAAGCTGTACGACTTCCGGGAGACAAATGGCTAACGAATCATAGTGCCAGAAAGCATCTTGTACAAAAACTTTCTGATAACAATGTTCCGCCAACCAGATAATGAATATCATTAGTCACAGAAATATCCAGTCAGTCAACAAATACAGCCACATTAGTGACAAACACCACAAGAACATTTCAAACATCTCCATCTTGACCAACACAAGCAATATGCAATCAATGCCATTTGCCTGCCAGTTTAATCAGCTGTCGGTTACCGAAAACACAAATACGAATTCCGCAGCACAGACATCTCCTTACACATCCCATGGCGGCTAGAACATCATGTTTTCTGGAAACATTCTTAGTGGAACTTTTTCAATATCAACATCCATGCAGTACAGAGTAAGGCTTTGCCGTAATCATCTGCATGTTGTGAAACTCCATGTACACTAAGAAAACGCTGCAAAATCATCGTAGACAGCGAATAACTTTTAAATCCGTGCACACAGTAAAACCTGACAGACCGATGTAGGTCACATAAACCGCGTAAATGCATGTACTCTGAGTGTGACGTCATCAAATTGTGTACTTATTGGGGGGTTTTGGTTAAAATTGTTCGTTATTCATGCTGTTGGATATTTTGCCAAATTTTTTATAGTTATGACTTGTTAAGCGCTTTATCAGAATTAAAACTTGATAACTGCTAGTTACTTTTGTCATTTTAATTTGGAACTATTTATATGGCGCATCGTTGACATTCTACTCTGAGTACTTTGGCTGTCAAACAATCGGTTCAGAAAGTGGAACTAAATTGGTAATAAAACACCGTTTTAAGCATGTGATAAAAAAGATCTGACACGAGTTGTCATTTAATACAAGAATTTGATTAAACTCGTCCATGAAAGTTGTTAGTAAGCTCGCCAGAGGTTCGCTTACTAACAAATTTCATAAACTCGTTTAATAAAATCTTGTATTAAATGACAACTCGTGTCAGATCCTATATATCTCAATTAAAATATTGGGTTATTTATTTATTTAAAACAATTTGCATGTTTACCATGAAATATTTCGGTGACTATAAAAATGTACAACAATCATAGGAAAGGCAACCTGGAATTAAAATGTTCAACAAATTAATAATGTATGCTATTAATGCCGTAAGGTATAAGTCGTAGGTCAACGTTCTTCCACTGGGGATCTTTTCTTGAAGTCAATGGAACGTTTCAATGCGAAACAGTATGGCAATGATTTGGTTACAGTTCCATTATCTTGTTTTTCAGAACATGAATTACCATTCATTTTTATGATATGTCAGCTCTTAACTGAAACGCAATGAGCGAAAGACAACATTTTTATGTTTTCTTCAACATCTCGTGCACGTCTAATGGATTTCAACTGTACAAAACTGCCTTTCAAGGGTTTCGAATACATAAATGTAAATAAAGCAATGAAAGAAACGTCTCGCAAAAAGGAATTGAATAATAGAAACATCAGCATTTATCAAGATATGATTTCCTAATTCTCGACATAAATTTGCTGCGGATAGGGACCCACAAAGGCAGTGTCGAGCACAATGACCGTTAACAGAAGTACCCCTGTGCTTATAGCCAAGGGGGATCGATTGCCAGGATACCTTGTCCCACAATACATCTTTTTAAGATTTCTTCATATGTTCCGCTGACAATTCTAAATTACTCAACTTTAATAGTACTGTATTTCAAACATGTTGGCAAAACAGTGTTGACCTATAATTTGTAGTAATATGCAAACAAAACTGCTGGCTGTTTCAACAAAGTTCTTAATCGATATATGTCGCGAAGCGAAATCATATTTGTGTGAATTGAAATTCAGCCAACATTGACAATGAACAAAAAAGTTGAGGAACGAAAAAAAACAATGTTTTGCCATTTGTGCCGTTTATACAGATTTCAGATAAGTGGCTTAAAAAAATATTTTGACGATCCTTCGGACTATTGAACTTTACTCGCTTGCCGGTTCTGTCTCGAATGTTCATATTCTTATGCAATGTCGGATGGAAACCTTTCAATTTTGACATTTGTTCACCAAAAGGTCTTTGGAAAGGGAGTGGCTTGTAATTATATGTATATTTATATTAAATTATGCGTTGCTTAGTTCAATAATGTAACCCGCGGAGAGATTTTTAAGACAGCCTAAACGTATATATTTTAAACCTAGGTAAGACTCTTGTATACAAGACCAATGTATAACAACAAATCTATATTATACTATTACATTGTAATACAGATGTACCTTCTGCTTTGATAATATTTAAGAACTTAAGCATTTGTGTTGTGGCGTAAAGATTTCAACGGTGAATTACCTGTGATAAACGTGAACTACTACATGTAATAGAACGCGTTATGTTCATACTTCAACTTTTGGAAATATAATTTACATTGTACAAATCACCATATTAATGGCAAGTACTCAGTTAGTAATTAATATTTATGTGAAAAAAATAATAATTCAACTATGAAAATCGGTATCATCGGACATTTACACCCAATTCGAGCCAACGAGGAAGTCGAACCAATCAAGATCGAGACAACTGTGTTCAACTGTTTGCAATATTTATAACGCAAATAGAGCATATTTATATATTGGGTCAGTAATAAAATATTTATTTAAAACCGTAAAGAGCAATCGAAGGTTAAACATAGTTAAAGGTAAACACCGAAGCAACACAGTTATAGTTGATTGAACCGACATATGTCAACAGCGGCTCGATAATATGAATCGGTTTTAAGCGGCTGCCTTTCATTATTGCAATACTCGTTTATTCGATAGTATGTCCGTGTGTCTATATTAAGCCAACAGCCAATTGAATAAACAGGTAGAAAACATATAATTTTATCAAATCTATTCATGTCTTGGCTTATTTCTCTATGCAAATGGGCCTTTCAGTTCGCTGAATACTGTTGGTATTCAAGCGAAAAATTGTTTGGAACTATTCTTCTGTTCAAGTTTGTAAATGCCCAAGGATGCTATGATAACACGTCTTAAGCATTGGGATCTTCATCATTTAGAAATAAAATATGTGCTCGCATATTCACTGCCAAAACTTAAAGGAACTTTGTTATGCAAGAAGATAGTACGTAGGTACTCAAAATAAATGAAAATGCGAATATCACAATTTTCTTATTTGAGCTTCAAATCCAGATGTCAAAATTATTTGTTTAACTGGACGATTCCTTTTAACTTGATCTATCAAAGGTTTATTTTAACTGCTATTAATTACCTGCTTTAAACCGCATGTGAGTTTGGTTGTCCGGACAAGTGGGTTTTCTCCCGCAACACAAGGCCACACTCTCGCGCAACATCTCGCCAACGAGAGTGACTTAGTATAAGTTATTATAACTTTCTTCACAATCGTTGTTAAATATAAAAATATTTAATGTTTTAACTGCTAGTCATTTTTTTGTAGTGTCATTTCAATCAACACTGGCGACTGTCATTTTAATGATGATTTTATAACAAGCAAATATACCCGCTTTACTGTTAGAATTGAAAATAAAAATATCATTTTTCTTTGCAGAGTGTTAAGTTTTCTGAAACTATTGCAGAATTATCAATGGATGTTTTGTTTTGAATATTGTATGTTTCTCGTTCAGGTGTCTGTTTAATCTTAGCCTTAACACAGGGCCGCTGTAGACTTATGGCTTATGGACTTGGCCCTTTAGTTTATTCATAGTCTATTACATTGATGACCGTGACATGTGGTTGATAATTACCCTAAGTGAGAAGAAAAATAGCCCACACAGACACAAAAGCTGTCATTTAGATGTTCGCTCGAGGCTTTTGTCTCGACGATATAAATTCGTCAGCATTGTCCTAAGGGACATATTTATTTTCATTATTTCCCAGACAATACCGTCGGAACATATATTTTAGACATATCGTTAGCTTTCAGTGACACAAAGTATATTACTGAACTGTATTTGCTCTTCAATAGTATAGCAGACCACCCTTTTTTCAAAATGAGTTTTTCTTACATTATTGCAATAATATACAATAATATATTGATTATCTGTGAAATATTCTTTCATGCAGACCAAAACATACTTATTGGCCAAGGCGTTGGCCGGGATCAGTAATAATTTGGCGGTCCATATGGTCAGCATTTTCCACAGCTAGTGAGTTAATTTGTTTTATTGCATGATTCCATTAATAAATTGAAAAGAAACTTTCAATACACTTTGTACTGGAAGAGGCAGGTAATCCAGACATTTTGTTTTACTATAGTTGTATGTCACCACAACAATTTGGGTTATAAGAGTGTCCTTGATCTTCAAATTACTTTAAAAATGAATGATGGAGATTTTTTGATTAGTTCATGACAATCATGGAGTAACCTTGAAACCGGGTTTATGTTTAAACTTTTTGCTACTGAGCTTGTTTCTGTAGTTGTTCACATAAGTATTGAGGCCTGATACACAATCGTAGAGAATGCATAATGAATAATAAGCACGAAATGTTTGTACACCTTTTCATAATATATACTCGGCAAAAAAGGTCATGCGACAACGTGTTCTTTTATGATTTTTTCAGGCACTTTAAATATTCATCATTAATGGTATAACGGTAT
>NC_069133.1:59714267-59844267 GCF_026914265.1 Mya arenaria | reverse complement strand
ACTACGATCTACTTTATAGCTAAAAATAGCAGGGCACATGTTCTGTTGAATGTCGGCTTGTTTACATGTTTCTTTTGATGTTTTAAGTAGAATTTAAATGAAAGACATTATTTTTTAGAAATATCATTTGAAAAATGGATGGTTTTGCATTTGATAACAAAAGAACACGCTTTGAACAAATAATAAAAAACAAAATTAAAATTGACTTACGCGGTTTTTACTACGGTTCGTCTGCAATAACTGTCAAAACAAACATGGCTGATGATGAGTTCGGCGATTTCTTTTTAGAACAACTGTTTGATCAATTATCGGATTCAGACAATAAATTACTTTCAACAATATAATTAGGCGATATCTTCGTCCAGTCATTTAAGAAAAAGTCAGTAATAATATATTTTCAACTGAGACAACACCAGTGGCACTGGCAGTGGAAGGGATATCAGAACCGAAAACGGTTAAAGGCACTGGCAGATGAGGAAATCGACAACATTGAGGGAAAACATCAATCAACCTCATCAAAGAAAAACACCCAATGGGGCATAGATTTGTTTCAGGGTATGAAATAAATTATTAAACCCTTTTTATGATAATGAAGTAAAAGGTAACAATTTTCTAAAATAAAAGTCCTTTCCAATGACTTGCATTAATCAATTAAGGATTGATTCTTATTTTTTGTGCGTTCATGCAGTATGAACGCTCGGCTGCCATTATGAAAATCCATGAATCGCGCTAGCGATTCTTGGAAAAATTGCAAAATCGCGGCCGAGCGTTCATATTGCATGAACGCACAAAAAAACAACAACTCAATACTTATATTTTCGCACTTTATTCCTTTTTTCAACCTAAAAGTGTTCGAGGAAAACTGTTTACTCTTAGAAGTCGTCCATGAATCACACTAGTGTTTCTTGGGAAATTTACAAAGCCCGTTTAGCCGTCACCAGGCTATAACATTGCACGAAGACACAAAAAATATCAATCGTCCCAAATAAAATAAGTTATTAAATAATACAAAAAATAGCTATAAAGAGCTTCCTTTATAAAATTAAATCACTTACCAGAAAATGGTACGCAATCCCAAGTCAATATTTTAATCAGAACGATGTGTTTCTATGCACCAATATATAAATCAAAATTTCTACTCAATAAAAATAGAGTAGACAAAATTTACCATATATACTAGAGCATATTTGTTGATCAACAATGTTTGACTTTCTCCATCCATTCAGTGTAACCTGAAATTGGGTATGGAAAGTAAATGATTATTCAATAATTGTAACACTATGTTTAAAACTATAAAAACACAGTCGATAGTCTGAAATAATATTATAATGACATATTTTTTTACCAATTATAAAAAAATAAATATACAGCATCTTTTGAAAAAAAACAACGACATTGTTTACATTTAAGGCAGGGAAAAATGTAGATTATTATCCGTAGTTTAAAAAACAACAACACAGGGTGGTGTTTTTTTATCTTTTAAAGAAAAATTGCCGGGTTATAATCAATAAAAAGTTTTGGCGTTAGGTTTGGAAAAGGTCTAGGTTTAATAGGGATACAAAAAATATCAACCATTTAAAAACATCTTTGCTTTTCAGAATGGCACAAGGAAGTTTTCAAACACGAGTTAGATTTTTACACAGTCACTAAGGACAATCTCGCTGAAAAAACTAAGAAAGTTCTACTGCGAAGCTCCTCCGAAGCAAAATAGTCACCGTGAAAAAGTTCTACCAGCCCATCAAGCCAATTAGTACCATCGCAACACAATGATCAACATAAGAAGTGCGATAAATCGGTTTCTTAAGGATATTGACAGGAATGTTGATATTGTACGTGACCCAGAGTTCACAAAATCTAATCGCACCTTTGATGGACATTTAAAAAGTAGGATGGAATCCGGAATTTCTCGTCCAACCCAGCATAAGGAAATTGTCCCATGTGATGATCTGAAGAAAATTTCCGATTACCTGAAAGGCTATGAAAACTCTCCAATCATTCTGAGAGAGGCAGCATGGTTCCTTTTAGCTATCCATTTTGTCACAAGAGGCATGGAGTTCCATTACCAGCTTCGGAAGAACAGCATTGAGTTCCGTGAGGATGCTGATGGCGAATTCCTGATTCTGAACCAAGAAAACAAAGAAAAAAATCACCAAGGTGGCGCAAGCCAAAAAAGTCCGCTCTCTGAAAATATAATTTATGCATCACGAGAGGCTCTATGTCCTGTGAAAGTTCTCAGGCTGTTTATCAACAAACAAAATATCAATGCAAAGATGCTCTTTAACCAAATGGAAAATCATGCACTTGCAAATCCATCTCAATTTAAAATTTGGTACACTGAGAAGCCCCTGGCAAAAAGGACATTTGAAATGTTCATGAAGAACATAAGCGCCACAGCCGGTCTCAATCAACGCTACACTGCACACTGTCTACGTGCAACAGCCATACAAGCCATGAATGATGCGGGTTATGAAGCTAGGCATATAATGTTCATGAGTGGCCACAGGAATGAAGCTTCAATAAGGTCGTACAACCGGGGGTGTAGCACATCCCAGAAGAAAGCAATAAGCAACACCCTGGCAGCACTCACCGAGGGAGCATCTAATTCCAATCTCCTGGACCATCAACAGCTCTGCAGCCTTACAAGCAAACTCACATGAGTCTTGTTGATGATCAGGTGCTAACTTCTTCACAGATGATTCGACATAGCAATGAACAAAATATAAGTCATGCCGATTTTTTCAGAGTTGCCACTTTCAGCAATTGCACATCAACATTACTAAGCCACAGTAATAGATTGACAATATCTGATCTGCATTTACATATGTTCATGTTTGTTACAAGGCAGTGTTCTGCTTTATTAGTTGCAAAAGTTGAAATACCTGCAAGACAGTTTGTTATCATTTCATTTAAAACTTTAATGGACATAGAGAATATACTGTAGTGGTATTGAAGTTAGAAGTTTGATTTAAGCAGCACTCTCACAGATTGACCATTTTGACCACTTTTTTTGTCTTAGAATGAACCAATTTTGGCATAAATATCTGGAAACCATCTGTGAGAGTTCAGCTTTAACACAATTTAAGTAAATACTAAAACATATATGAATGGTTTCCAAATAGTATGTTTTATATGACAGTTATATTTTGAAACATTCTGGCTAGTACAAGACTTTATGCTATTTAATTCATAAAATTTCAGACAATTGATCATTTATTGTGTGCATTAAATTGATAATTTGTTGTCAGGCGCATAGCTATGGCCAATTTGGGCGTATGCCGATCAGTGACATATAGCATATTGAACCCTTCACTGTTTGGTTTAATTAAGATTCGGGATTTTTTGAATGACAAAAACTTTGACTTGTTAAAATTTTATTAGTATTACACAACTGCATATTTGCTTACAGTCAGCTACGCGCCTGGTTGTGTTATTTTTCTAAGCCAAAATATCTCAACAGAGCTTAAATGTTACATGTTCTTGATCATAAATGATCGTTTTGATGTAAAGTAAATAATTTTAATTGAAATAAAATGTAACTATTTCTTTCAAGATTAGATGTGAAATAAATTGAAAATATTTTTTATGATGTTTTATTAACAGAATATTTCAAAACTGCGGGCTTATACAATTAAATTCGTTCTGCCTTAGCCTTGAGTCGTCTTGTCTTAGTCATGTACCAGAACTAGCTGATAGCTGACGTCTGAACATTTTGAACATAAACAACTGATGAAAATGAAATAAATGTGTCCAATTTCAAAATTTTGACACCATGAATAAAATACATTTTCACATCATCAGAAGAATTGAATATGAAAAAGTTTGTAAGCGTGCCTCTATATTTAAGAACATTTTAAAATCATATCACGTATTTAAAAAAAACAAAAACTCTTCATTTTAATGCATGAAATGAAATTAGACTGTCATAGTGTTATATATTTTCGCGAGTTTGAACAATCGTGTAAATATTGACAATTCGAGAAGACTAGCACATTAGAACACTTTAATATATTTGCAAAAGTTAAAAGACAACGAAAAGAATGAAATTATGACTTTTTAATTACCTTGGACTGGAAGTAATCCATAAGTTTATGCCCTCTCACATGTGTCATGCATATGTAAAACACGAGTTAAAATGTATCGAGAATTCTCTTGATTAAAATGAACATATTACAACAAAACATCGTTACTACATCGACAGATTTTACAGAAACTACCAAATGATTAAAAAAATATTTGATTAGTATTTTTTTCTGCAAATTATATTGACTATCTGTTATGCGGAGAAAAAAAAGAACGCCCGGTTAAAACACTAAAGGCGACAAGTACTCTTACCCTTTACATTTGCTCTTCACGTTTTGTTTCCCTTTGTTGTAATAAGAGACTTGTTCCCAAACACTATTAGAGCGAAAAAATAAAGAAATAAAAAGGAAAAAATGTAAATATAAGTATTGATTCTTATTTTGTGTGCGTTCATGCAGTATGAACGCTCGGCCTCGATTCTGCATATTTTGCAAAAACCGCTAGCGCGGTTTATGCATATTCAAAATCGCGGCCGAGCGTTCATACTGCATGAACGCACACAAAGTAAGAATCAATCCTTAAATGCTGAGCATTGACTGAATTAAGTATTATTTGATTCAAGTCATAATACAATTGACCAGAATTTTATCTTCAAAGTCATTTTGACCAAATTCTGACAAAACAACATTTTCGAACAAATATCTTTTCACATATAGCATATGAACGCTGGTCCGGATAGACCACAAAATAGGTAAGCCTAACCTTAGTTTATTACTTTAGTTTCTACTTTCTTTTACAGATTAATCCGGGATTATAAAAACATCCCACTGAACATTAAAGTACTCTGAACATACCCTTGTACTATTTTTTGCAAATGATGTTAAAGAGATTGAGGTAGATGAATATAAGTCGTTTCAAACTTTATAATGAATGATCATCATACTTAAAACATGTTTTAATTATATTTAAAATTTGGTTTATCCATAAAATGTGTGTACTTAAAATGGATGAATAAATAGTATGTATTCGGACATCTTCCCTTTGTTCTTTAGAGGTTCAGTCCATGATTGCATTTAAATGGGTTTAAGGGCAATTTTATTGAACAATCTTTCTGATTTATATTGACTATAAGAAAAAAATCGCTTTTCGCTCGTTTTTTTTAAAACTGACAAAATTGTATTTTAAATAAAAAAAATCGCCCGCTCGCTCCAATTTATTTTGGCAAAAATCCGAGGAACAATACATTAATTTGGTGTGGCTTTAACTTGTTTATGAGAAGTAATTTGTGATACGGACTTTGTTTTGAGGTTAAATATTTAACAAGCATGATTCATATATCAGTTGCAACAAAAAAAACTGTAATCAGGAGTTGAGCATTTTTTACGAAAGAATGTTTTATCAGTTTTCCAATAAAAAGCATTAGCTTTTTCTCGGAAATGTCTTAATACTAAAATATTATGTTTGTGAGTCAAATTTATCGGAACTGCCCAATGAACAATGTCTTAGGGCATTTGTTTATTTCAGCTATTTAAAAAATATATGCATTATTGTAACCCGGAAATTAATTTCACAAACGAGTTTTCATTATTTTATGAATAACTTTCTAATTTAACAAGAAATCATCAAGAACTCTCAAGACATTGTTGGATAAGTTGTCTGGGACATTTTGACAATGAAATAAAGTGATAATGACAACGGACATTCGCGAAATAAGGTGAATGCTTTTTTTATCCAAAATCTGGTCAAATCTTCTTTCGTAAAACATGTTTAATTCCTTACTACCCCAAAACATGTCACAGAGAATATGTTTCATTACCAAAAAGGTCGTTCCTCAAAACTAAATGAAACATGAACTTTTAAACGTTTTAGTTTTTTACCTTCCTCGCCCTCTTTTGCATTGTGACCGACCCTTAAAATATTTGTGTGTATTCCTATGATATATATGTGTAAACTATGTCATGACACTTAAACACATGGATTAACAATTTCAAAACATCAGCGAAACAGCAGATACCAACTGGCACAAAGATAAGCTAACATTAGTGAAATATGCAGTATTTATACCAAAAAAATACATACAAAAAACTTATTTTGATAATGGTCATAAATGGTTTATTTATAAATATTTCAATTAATCTATCTCTTATCAAAAACGCTCAAACGTAAACAAACCAGAAATATACATGTATAACAGCTAATTTAACCATTAATTTGCAAGCGGTTCTTTGTGGAATATTTTATATTTTTCATGGACATGATGTAGTATTCGCAAGGTAATAGTTCACTTTCAACCATCGATATGCACTAGTTTCATAACATGTAGGCATCGTTTTTAGGATTTTCCATTCGATATAAAATATATATTATTTATCTGAGGACACATTTTATAATATTTTCGAGTTGTTATAATTCTTGGGAAAAAATGTGATTTGAGTAAAAGATGCATTTTAACTCCCAAATGAGATTTACCACAATTCATACACTTGTTTGAATAAACTAAAAAGGATGAATAAATGTCGAAAATGGTTCTTTTGTCAGATACCGAGTTAAAATTGTAAATAAGGTGCAGGAAAAAAAAACGGTATTTCTAACTTAAGAGACAATAGTAGATCGCACTAAATCTTTTAGCACTCACCAATCATTTAGTATTTTTGTGTTTTCAGCTTTTAGATACATGGTTACAATCTTGTTATCAGTAATCAATATTTTCCATAAATGCAATATTTAGTATGTAGATAAACGTTTATCATTCAAAATTTATGTTTGTTATCCATGTGTTTGTATTGATTTTGAATAAGAGTGTCCACTTTAAGTAGTACTCATTTGTGTTGATTAGGTGTTTTTGTCGTCATTTTACCTCTGACCGCTTGGATATACGCATACGAACAGATTTGAGCGATTTGATACGTACAGTTTGTCAGTCTCGTATTTGCCGGTTAAAACCAATCGATAGGAATTGCAAAAACTATATTCAATATAATACTGCTTAATGTGAAAATAAGAGGCATATCTAGATGGATGGATAGATAACATTAATATCCATATCCCTAGGGACTCATATTGAATGGGAAGGTTTGTGTTACCTCTTTATGACAGTAAATGATATAAAATATTACACTGGAACGCACCTTCGACTGACATTCGATATAATGACAGTATCTATGCTCAGTTCCATATGGATTTTTATTCCGTTGCAATGACATTTTATTAGAATGGAAATGACTAAGACAATTCTAGAGACCGCAATAAGAAAATCAATGTTATCTTAGATGCCGCGTTAATATTTTGTTTGTAAGTACAACTTAACTAATTACCGTTCTTTGTTTGTTTGGCTGTTTTTTTTGCTTGTATTTTTAATGTTTTCATGACATTATTATATGTTCTACAATACAACCTATTAAATAACTTCGAAATCCCATATAGCAACAAAATATTCAGACGCCAGAACAGTCAGTGTCCGTAGAATAAAGTTTACCTTTTCGTTTTTTTATTATATTTTGATTTATTAATTAGTTTCCTCAAGTTAATGCATACTTTGATAATTTTTACCTTTTGCGTTTTATCTTTATTAAGAATTGTTGGGATAAGAGTGAGGTTTGTGCACATAAACTGGTTTAAACCCCAGTAAATTTACATTTTACTGACCGTTCCAAGGAGGTACCTAACAATTCTTGATAAACATACCAATTATTTATATATATATATATATATATATATATATATATATATATATATATATATATATATATATATATATATATATAGTATTTATGCACTGTGCTGTTTGTAGGGTTTTGTGCTGTTCTATGTTTCTTGTTTGTGAATTTGTGATCTATGTCTTTGGCGTTTGCCCATTGCCACTAAACCAGGTTTATGTTTAAACTTTTTGCTACTGAGCATGGTTCTGTAGCTTTTTGCATATATATTGTCCGTCTTAAAAAGGTTTAAGTAAATTACACGGCTAAGCCAAAGTAGACTTAAATTTACACAAGGTACTATTATAGTCATACGGATATAATAAACAATAGAAACCTAGTTTTGTTATTATTTAGTGATTTTTTTTTCATTTTGAATTTAAGATTTCATTTTATGATTTAGTTTATACGTTTTTACCTTTATACTTTGTTAGATTGAGAGTTTCTGCACACCCGTTTAGAATACAAACAGGACGTTATGCACGTAATAATATACCTCGTAACGAAAGATATTGTTTATGTTGTAATAGTAGGGACATAGAGGATGAAAATCACCTCATATGTATTTGTCCATGTTATCGTCAGTTACGTAAAACTTATATAAAACTATTCTACTGTGTCAATCCATCTGTATTCAAATTCCATCAATTATTGGTAAAATCAAAAATCCTAGGAATAAAGGCCTTAGGCTTTACTGCAGAAATCAAAATTACTACGCGATTTCTTGGAACGTAGTTAAATATGAGCAGTTTTTGGTGATAATAAACTACTGTTGGTTTTATAAAAATGAGACCCAGTTTTCTCAATTGTTTAACGGAAACTGAAACTAGTTTTTAAACTATCAAAACCCACTCCGGAGGAGTTTTCGTCAGTTTGTTCCATCTAAAAACTTGTTTACTTTGAAAAAACAACATTGCGACTGTTAAATAATCCGTGTTTTTAAAATCATTAAGTTAACAGGCAAACGACCAATCTGCGGTATCATTGTTTTTAATAAATTCAGAAGTAATGACTACTTGCAGAAGCTTCACCATGTTGTTGAAACTGTACACAAAACCGTGCATATGATACTTCAAGCGATACTTTCCAAACCGCCGACACTCTTAAAACCAAAGTTAAAACTACAATGTAGTTTGATATCAATAAAAACACCCACATACATCTTTTCCTACAAAAGTTGGAGAGTAATTTTTCTCTTTTTACCTTAGAAAATTTACATAGCTCACACAGGAGATTGAATAAGGAAACAGAGCCATTTCATTGATATTTTACGACGAAGTCGGTAGTTATATATTTTTTAAGATTAAAGCGGGATTTAAGATTGTACACTGAGAACATTCAAATGGCATTAAATGCTATACTGCTCTTGTTCAACAATTACTCTTATTTGAAAACCTATTCCTATGATTACTCCCCAGTGAATTTACTAGAATAATTGTGTTTTTTCTTCATACGCCTACAACATGAACCTTTTCAGACTAAAGCTAATCATAAGCTTTGCAATGGACGGCAATATATGCAAAAACTCGCCCAATACAGAAACGAGCCGGCTAATACTAGTTTTTGCCGTTTTGATTGGTTACTTTAATCGTTAAATATGGGATAAGGGGAATGGATCTTGTTAGCAGCTCTCGTAGCTAGTCGGCAATCTCCGTTGAGCGTATTCGGCTTGGTTTGGAGGTTTGTCAGAATCAAGGCCATCATCTTGACAGAAAATTGGCCGCTTCATACGTAATTTTAAAATGAGTCTAAAATTGAAGATTAATATGGCTGCCATTAACCCTTGAAACCAGATTTTTTTTTAATTTGTTACGACCTCTTTTGTATCATTAATCTTTTTAAAAAGGCAGTCTTATGTTTCTCATTTTTCACATAATTCAGGACAGAAAGAGAAAAATTAATTAATACTTTTGTATTCCATTCTTTATTGTACACATATACAGAACAAAACTGGCATTTTATTAAACCCAAGTAGAACATGTCAATGTGCACCATTGTTGGTTTAACAAAAATGTTGTGTTACATAGATCTAACAATATTGGTCAAAAGTAGTAAAAATATTATAGTTTAGAATAACTATAGTTGAGATTGAACTAACCATTTATTTAGGCTGTATTATATGAACCAAAAATCAAATTTTAACAATCATTTGCAATTTTGAATTAGCATTAGAAACTTTATGTGTATTGAAAATGAGTCTTTTGTATGATACATTGTGTAAATACACTGTTTCTTTTATTGTGTTAAATTCGAAATAGGTTTAAAAAAAGAAATAGGTAGATGAAAAACATGAGCGCTCCCTCCGCATTTTTAAAAAAAATGGTGCCTGAGAAAACTAAATTTAATTGTTTTGGCCTGAAGAACGTATCCTTAACATCAACTCCAAGCCGTCAAACCAAACGACCAAGATCATCGATCGGTTCGGATTATCCGTGGACGGGGAGCTTTCATACCTGGACCTAGACACTGGACACTGGACGCGTCATGTCAGCCAGCCGTACGACGGAGCAAATGCCTATTACTACTGAAGCATACGATGCAATGATAAGTAAACTTATAAACATGGAAACAGGCTTAGGCAAACTCGATAAACTAGATAAACTTGATCGAGTCAACTGTCAATAGGTTAGATGAAAAATATGTCCGATTTCGAAGAAAGACTCAAAGCATCATAGAAAACAACATCAGATCTTAAAGACTCCGTTTCATTTGTTTGCAACCAATACGACGATGTCTCAAAAATGTGTAGCGAAAACTCAAATAAAATATCCAAAAGCGATACCAATATAAAAATTCTTCAACAAGAAAATGACGCACTACGTACTACACTTCATAGCTTAATCGATCTAAACAAGTCATTGAATGAAGACTTAATTGACCTCAAGTGCAGAAACATGCGTGATAACCTTATTTTTACAAATATTCCAGAGAGATTCCAAACAACCGATTATGGCGGCCGATATGAAAATACAGAGCTTGAATTGTGCAATTTTCTACACAACAAAATTCAGCTTCAAGATATTTAGTTTGAGCGTGTACATCTAATGGGTCCTGCCAAGCATCCGAGTCAACGCGGCCCTGACCCCCAACCAATTGTGGCAAAATTTACATTATTCAAAGAACGTGAAATAGTGCGCCGTTCTGGATACAAACTGAAATAGTCTAGATTTGGCATAAATGAACAATTTTCGGAGGGCGCTCTACCTGCTGTTGCACCAATTACGCAGGGAGAACCAACGCGCCGTGTTTGTCCGGGACAAGCTCCTCGTCAATGGGAAAGCAGTCAACACGGACGACATTCCACGCCAGCACCAATGAGAACAGCAGCGTCAAGAGACAATGGATACGCACCTGTAGGACAGCCAAGGTGGCAAAGCACACAGGTCTGATCAGTTGTCATTCTCTTTTGTTAATGTTTGTGGGTTAAAGTCTAAAGTAAATTGTCCAGATTTTTGCGATAATATTTCAAAGTTCGACATTGTAGGATGCGCCGAAACAAAACTTGACAGTTAATATAGGATTAATATAGATAATTAGACTTTTATTTCCAAAAGTCGCAAACAGAAATCTATGAGAAAGTCTAGTGGAATTGGTGTTTTTGATAACAACGATATTTTTGAAAATTTTACTAGCATTGAAACTGACTGCGAATATATTCAATGGTTTAAAGTTAAAATAAGAAATTTAGATTCACCAATTGATTGCCAATTGAAATTTTTTGATAATACTGTTGCACAAATTTTGTTATATGGTTGTAAAATGTGGGGGTTTGGAAACCTCAAACCGATTGAATGAAGAATATTTTAAAAGTAAAGAAAGGCACATCTCATGGTGACTCTATGGTGACTTAGGTAGATTCTTTCTCAGTATTGTTATTAAGAAACGGATTATAGGATTCTGGTATAAACTTACTCACAATGACTAAAATATATCGTCGATATTGTATAAACTACTCTATAATGAGTCAATTAGAAATATTAGGCATTATCTGTGGCTAGACAATGTTAAGAATATTTTTGAAGAATGTGGACTTCGTTTTATATGTCAAAACCAGTACTTTGACGATTTAAAGGAATATTTGTTATATCTTGTTGAAAATTCGTTAAATTATCAATACAAGCAATCTTGGAATAGTACTGTAAATGAGTCTCCAAAGTGCTACATTTATAGGATTTACAGAACGGATCATAATTTTGAAGATTTTTATGGTATAATTCCAGAAATGTTTATCCAGCCGCTCATAAATTTCAGACTTTGCAATAATTTTTTGCCCGTTGAGACGGGTTGTTGGCATGGTATTAAAAGAAATGACCGAAAATATACTTTTTGTAACTTAAATGACATTGGCGATGAATTTCATTACATTCTGAAATACACACACTTTGCAAATATTTACCAGCTATTCATAGAAATGACGTCATTATAATATATTTCCAAAGGATAAGGTGTGAGAATGATTGTGTAAAGCTAATACTCACAAGCAAATTCATATATTTTGTGTTTAAAACATTGCGAAACCCACCTGGCAATATGACCTAGTATTTTAAAGATGAGTAGTTCGGCTAAAACTTATTATGGTTAAGTGTATCTTATGTCTTTTCAAATTCAAATATATTATGCTTTAACATCTGACCCCAAAAACCATTATTTGTTGTTTTTTTATATTATATTTCTATTATATTATAATATAATGTCTACCTCTATTCACATGTATAATGGGTTGAACGTAATAAAAGCGTAATAAAAGAAACAAAGACTTAACGATGCACTCTTATTCCTACATTAGATTTACTACAATTAATACTATTGTTTTAATATTCAAAAAAGGATGATTCAAAGTCGAAAACAATTATTCTCATGAAGGATACCGAGATTAATTTGAAAGAAAGGTGCATAAAACATGGTATTTCTACCTAATAAGACTAAAGTTGATCACAGTAAATATTTTAGCATTCACCATTCATTTTTGTTGCGTTTCCAGCTATAAAATACACGGTTACAATATTGTTATCAGTAATTAATATATTCCATAGATGCATTATTTAGTAAGTAGTTAAAGGTTTATCACTCAAAATTAATGTTTGTTATAAACATGTATGTATTGATTTTGAATAAGACTATTAAAGAAAAGCAAACGAATCGCATAACAACCAATGCGTATGAGTCTTGGTAAAGATTTTACAAAAAGCTTGATACGTTAAAAAATACCGACACCATATAGTCCCAATGCATAACGTCGTTGCATTATTTATTCTGTTGTTAACAAATCAGCATTAACAACAGACAATTTTCCGATATTTTGATAGTTCAAGTCAGGACATGATTGAATCTATAGCCATTCTCTAGACTGTATGGCCATCTGCGATGGATGTTTATTTATCTCGGTCACAATCAGAAACACAGACCTTAGAATAAAGACTGATTCATGGTGTGCTTCCAACAAGTATATCTTCAAGAACATATTGGACAGTAAATTGTAAATTCGCGTGTTCTACCCCTATCAACAGTAAATTGACAAGGGATTGGCGACTTTGTAATGAGACGTACCAAACATAAATTCTCACATTTAAAAGCAAGGATTGTTTTGTAGTGTAGTAAACAGAAAATTAAAATCACAATTAAACGTCAATTAATAGCATGTGAATACATACAAGTAAAGGTCATGTACATGGGAAAGAATTATTGGGTTTATGCACACAAGTAGAATGAAATACATTAATGTATAGTCAAAGTGTCAAACTCAAAGTATAATAATGAAATTGTATATAACTTCGTCGATGACTATGCAGGGTGATAGTTGTACGTCTCTTTATTTTTCCGATCGGCGAACTTTATTCAAGAAAATAATGGACATCAACATGGCCAATTCAATCACGAGACATTAAAGTAAATTTTGTTAGAAGCAAACCAAAAGTTCCCCTATGCGATGGTCTAATGAAGCCAATTGACATGGGCAGACATTTATAAACCCAAATGTCGACTTGCAATTGTATTCTGAACTTTTCTATTTTCCGATCAATTATGATGAATATTTAAAAAACAACTTGCGTGTTAATGATATCTGAATTGTTACTATTGGTACCAAACAAAATATACGCATTATTGTTGTTGTTAGCGTTTTATAACGAATATTATGTCGGTATTTATTCTCACATAAGGAACACTATCATGTTTATTGGATCTGGAAACATGTCAGCGTGTTTAAAATAGGTGTAATCTCGCCAATTTCGCATGTCCTTGGCACCAATATTCGCCAACAATGCAATAAATATTGAGGGACTAGTCAGTGCAATAAATATAGAGGGACTAGCCAGGCGGTATTCGTTGGGGATTTAAACCGCTCAACCGCACATTTTGCCCCAACATTCATCAATAAAAACTAAAACATTAAAATGGTTTGAAAATAAAAATATTTCTGAAAGTGTAAATACATTTCAGAAAGGTATGTGACAACACGAATGACAAGTCGTCATATAAAGCTCTAAATTATGCGAACTTGCAGCGTCAGGAAAATGTTGTTATGGTTTTCTCTGCATTTCTATGTAACCATTTGGATCATTAATGAAAAAAGACAGAAATTCGCTAATTGACAACGAATGTTATTATATTACCCACTAATGGACGCATTAATTCCTCTTACGCTGAAGCATTCCTACGGCAATGATCAAGGACATAGACATCTTTTTATAATGTGTTTTAACGTATGGTTTTACGAAACCATAAACAGTGTGACTGTTAACATGTCCGCTGAATTGCTCAGACAAAATGTATGCAATAGTATATTGTATCATCGCACATTGATCTTATTATGAATTTATGGTTAATCGTCAATATAAAACAGTATCAGTAGTAAACTTTATTACACATGTAGACAAAACCTAGCTTCTCAAAGACTTGGGTCTAAACACACCAGAATACGTCAGTAAATAAAGAAAAAAACTTCATTTAGGTCCATACACACCAGTAGAGGTCAATTGATAGAGAAAATATGTATTGGGAAAAGACAAATAAAGGTAAATTAAGAATATATAAGTGGGCCCAATATTATAATTACATACAATTAATGTCAGCAAACAGAAAAGAGCAATCATTTGGTACATACAAACAAGTTAATGTTGTAACATAAGCTCAAGCATGTCTTCGATACACGCACATGTAAGTAAAAGTTGAAAAAATAGAGGGAAAAATGTCTTTGGTCCAAACCCGTACATACATGGAAGTTATTGTCAAATAGTAGAAGAAAGCATTTATTGGATGCAATATTTATGTGAAAAACTACAGAAACAAGCCCAGTAGCCAAAATATTAACCATAAACCCCATTTAAAGGCACTGGGTAAACGCCAAAGACATAGAACACAAAAACAAAAAATCACAAACAAGAAACATGATACAACGGAACAAAACTCAAGAATCAACACAGTGCGCATATACTATATCAAAAAACTAGGTATGTTTATCAAGGATTGTTAGGTACCGCCTTGGAACGGTCAGTAAAATGTAAATTTACTGGAGGTTTAAACCATTTTATGTGCACAAACTTCACTCTAATTCCAACAATACTGAATGAAGTAAAAACGTAAAAGATAAATCTTATCAAAGTATGCATTGACTGGAGGGTTAGGTAAAACCCAAATACTTCAATAATTGGGTATTCCAACTCTATTTGCAGACGGGGGAATACAATTCAGAGTACCTAATGCAAAAAACTTTTCAAAGATACGATGCAGTCATTGTTTTTGAAACTATCAGCATCTCGCATCTTAGAAAATAAAAGGTTTAAGACTTTGAGATCATAGTGTTTCATAATAAAAAGCATCATTGTACTAAAACTGGGAACAAATAACGAAAAAATATTAAAAATAATAACGATATGTATTCGGTATTTTTTTCTTCCAAATAATTACCTATGTGAAATATTTTAAGAAAAAAGGTCACATACCGGAACATTCCTAGCCAGCCAAAGACTGTTTTAAAGATAACTGGAATCTGTCAAATTTTCATTAATTCAAAGAAGTGAAAGCTTAGTTATGTAAGAACGCTATATTCAACCCTACATTTTGTTTGAGGAATTCATCCCTAAAACCTAGAGAGCAAGTGTTCTTCAAAGTGTTGCCGTTATATCCACGGTTTAAATAAAATCCAAGCAATTCATTCAGTCTATCTGCCCAACTTTCTGCTGGAAACATTTTAATTTTACGAATTTTCTTTCAAACATCACCCCAAACGTCGGGATGAGCAATACTATCAGCAATTAGCGATTTAAGACTACTAATGTACTTAAATATAATACTATAATGGTCTTAACAAATTTTGAGAAAGTTTTCCTTAATTTATTATATCTGAAACCATACGGAAGTTTTACCGTCATAAGTTTACTGCGAGAGCTGAAATGTTTGACATCTGTACATATTCTAGCAAATCTTATCAACTGTGCAATAAAAACACCATATGATGGTGGACTAGGCACATCACCTTCTAAAGAAGAGTAATTGATTATTTTAAAATTAAAATGATCACTTTTATCATTAAGATTGATATTCAATATATCGTCCCTTACTTCGAGTTGCAGATCGCTTTTAAGATGCTTTTAAAATGAATGTATTAGAATTCTAAAGTTGCAATTGTGAAGGGTATATCGATTTAATATTATCTTTAAGTACAGGATTATCCAAATTTAGAATATTGCCAATATATCTAAAAGTGCTATTGAATTTATCAACAAGGGCGAGATCTCCAGACTTATATACTTTGTTGGCCCCTGTTTATGCGTATGTCGACTGTTTTTGTTGTTGTGAATATATTTCTTTTCAAGGATAGTCCCTGTTTTAGCGTGGGTTGCCTGGCCTTGCTGTTTCAAAGATTGAATGTCTCTCCTTAAAATTAAAAAAAACCCTACAGGAAATGCAAGTCCGTCGTGGAATAAGACATACCTGGCTTGCCCCTGAAGTCTATGTTGTTTTATTATTATTATTATTATTGTGTGTTTGTACAAAGCATTATGACTTATATTATTTGTAAAAACACATGACCAAATTTCAAAGATTACAGTAAATAGCTTGTTATAATGACTTTTGACTATTGGCTTGTCCCTGTATTTTTGCAAGCGTTAATATATAGAATGCAAATATTACGATGCATTTAAGTATATAAAGAGGTTTCAAAACAACTAATTTTGTCATTTCAATGCAAGATAAAACTGATTCATAAGATATTGTTATCGCCCATGAAAAAGGTTTGTTCGCGACATCAATATTCTAAAAAGGAAACCCTTCCATTTTTGAATATTATGTCCATTAGTTTGAGACAAACTCCACAGGGCCATAACTTATGAGTGGAAGACTTCAGTGTTTTGCAGTTTATTCTGAAACATAACATTGTGTTCTCATTTCGTGATGAGAGGTTTTAAACAATAATGTGATATTTGAAGATTACTATTAATGATGTATAACTCATTATGGTATGACTGATCCCTGAGTTCATAAGGTAGTTCTATAACAATACAGATAACATCAAGTAAAAAGTGTGTGTCGTTGCCATTTGTTTGCGTAAGATCCCTCTGAATTTATCTGTTTGTATATAGCATTGCTTCTTTCGTATTGATATGCTATCATACAAGGGATAATTGTATAATGTAGTTTTTTTTAAATACTGTGCATTAATCTTGTTTTCATTATGTCATGTCAAAAAGTAGATCTGACGATACCTGCTTTTGTAGCACTTTCAGTTCCCTTCGTTTACACTATGCCGTTCAATCGTTTAGTCAAAACAACCACGTCCGATGGTACATGTTTTATTGTGAGCAATTATTTATTGATTAATTGTTAATTATTTTGTTCTATTAGATGCCAGCAAAGCTGACTCTTAGATCGTAACCTAGCACACTGCCTAAACTCGGTCCGTAGACCTGAATATTTAAACCCGATTACATTCTCGACTATCAGAATCCTAACCAGAAGCAAAAGTACTTCGAACTTCAAAAATGAGGTTTTATACTCCCTTATTGACAGCCCCAATTGTAGTTAACCATTCAGAAGTGTTTCCTTATTCCGTTTAATAGTTTAACGATATCATGTGATACATTAAACCTCATGTGACCATTACCAAAGTAGTTTACTGGCTATCGCCACAAAAAGAAGCTTGTCAATCAATAGTTTCAGTGACGTCAAAATTAACTAGACCAAACCCCTTTAATAGGATTTTAGTAAACAAGGTACTTTAACTTATTTCTGGACAGTACTTAAAATACCCATTAGCGGTTGACCTAAGCCGTAGCCGATTGATCTTCGATGGCACCAAGTTACGTAGGAATTTAGCAAAAGGCAGATATTTTGAAAGTTATTATTCAAGTCTTAGGGCCATTCCTAGCATATATGCTAAAGCGATTACCTGTTCCATCTATTATCAAAATATTTAATCGACACCTGCCGGTAACGGTAATAAAGCTCCAATGAAAATAAACGCTATGGCATTTCGACCACTTAGTAGCTAAAGAAAGGAATGATGACCTTAACAGCGATGAATAAATAATAGGCGGGGGTAATTGTGTTACACTTTCCATTTCAACCCACGTTGCTGCTATTGTAATGTTTTATTATATCTCCAATACAGTTTGGTCTAGTAAGTTTATGGCAGAGAAACATAGCTTGAAAATTATTGCCGTGTTTTACTCCGAGGGAAGCTGCAACTGCAGACCTTAACAACACACATACCAAGAAGCGTCAGTTTTGAAGATTTAATTAATATTCTTAATATGTAAAATCTGTTTCGACTGATAGAAAACGCCATATAAATAATAATTAGAATCACTTATATGTCACAAATAGTATCGTTAACCTTCTGCGCATTAAAAAAATGAAACTGAAACTGGACATTGTTAGATCGGTTTGTTCACAGGTCTCTTGGAATTCTAGCTATAGAATATCTGCACTAAAGAGAACGACTTCTTATCATGAAGTGATTACGCACTACTCTGGTAGATCGGTAGATTGTTTTCAAATTTGTTCTGGAAACCTTAAGGGTGTTAAGCGCATTTTTATTATGTGACCTATTTTACTAATCATACGTGAAATGATTACTTTCTTTTAATCATATGTATTGCGTTACTAAGTTAACGTTATTATATCTAAAAACTACAAGTTCATGTATCTCAAGAATCAGTTGACGTATGTAATAATTACATAAAACATAGGTTGAATTGATGAGTGTCTATTGGTCGTTGTGGTCCTACTTGAGTGTAAATAGTTAGTTTCACCTGATTTGTCTCCTGGTGCTTTACAGCGCAAAACAACAACACCTTCTTAATATTTAAAATTGATTTTCTCATATAACTTAAGAACGTTTCATAAATATTTAACAAGTTTTTGAACAATGAGAATAATTTCAAACACTATTCATACATAACATTTTCTTTGGAATCTTTTTAATGATGAAATAGTTTCTAATTAATTTTTAGCATCAAGTGTTCTGGTTCTCTACTAAGGTAATTAATAATGCACGTATATGTAAGAATTCATTTTGGCGATGTTTAAAAATGGAGCGAGCGCAACCGGGCCGCAGGCTGAAAAATCTCGCACCATTCTCTATTGATCGCCAAAATTAAATTCAAACTTATTTTGTGTTCGCACTAAGAAGACCCACTGGCTGCGCCCTTTGTTTAGTCACGTAGTATTTTGGCGCGAAAGTTAAACCGCACAGGGGTTAGTTTCATAACATGAGTGACGGGCAATGGTAAATAATCGCGACTTTGTTATTATGTTATAAATGTTTTTTTGTACAAAATTAGAAAGCACCGTTACATGAACGTTTATAATAAGTTTCGTTTTAAATTTAACACATTGTGTGTGGTGTTAATATTAAGATTATTTGAATTAGCTAGATATGTTTGCATAGTGCAGAATTTTACTGAGATGACCGCTATAAGTAGTATTCATAATGATCGAAAATAATATTGCCGATTTGGTACTAAATTTGTTTACTTGGTTGTAGTTTAAAATCGAGGATTTTAAAAGAAGAAACGTAAATGATATCTGTTTTCGAAAATTGATTCATAAATATTTTAATTGTGCACTGGATAGATGCAAATAAGACTTGAATAACTGAATACACATCTTTACTTAAATTCGAGAACATGGCATAAGCTTTCATTTTATAGCACGAGTGTCATAGTAAAACATATTTTCACGATCTTATACTAAAATCAATAAATATCCTGTTTCTTTTATGCTTTTTTATGGGAATTTTTCCGTTTTACGTTTAAAAATGTCAGACAATGCGAAACGATATGTGAACGCTGATATAACACCTTATTTATGTTCGAGCAGTTGTTTTCGCCTGCAATTTGATTTTCATGAAAGGAAATGGACGAACATTTAGCTTTTAAGCTCATGTAACGTTTGAAAAACAGGATACAATTTCTTTTAAATTGTAAGTTGTTTATTTCCAAATATATCTTTAAGTAAAATTGATGCAACCTTTTTTAAATTTCAGTTTTAGAGTTTTTGTCAACATATTCTGGTTCAAAAGAGACGTGTTTATATTTGATCAAGGTGAAGTATCTACAATGGATTTTAAAAGTTTTTGTTGAAGTTGATATTTTAACTCCATATTTTGCAGTGAAAATATCAAATTGAATTATTTTACTGATAAAACTCCATTTCATCGAAAAGCATGAAAGAAATGTTTATACTCACCATCAAATCTGCTCTGCATGATATGGAGCTGCAGTAAGTAGGGTAAATCCTCGATTGTCATTGGCCCACAAAAATGTGCGAACACCAAGGGTGATATTTAATGCAGTCTGAAAGAGATAACACGAGTAATGTCCCTTCGATAAGGTGGTGTATTTGTTGCACGCTCTAAAAAATATCATTAAAACAGGATTTATAAAAGTTTTGACTATATAAAATGTGTCAGCTACATGGAAAATACAATTATTAACAATTGCTTTGATATGGATATTTAAAAATATGTGGAAAAGTGTTTTGGGGGCTTTTTTAGGAGAACAATAGGCTGAGCGCGAAATCGAACAAAGGATTAGCTGGACTAGATACTGACCTGAAAGCGTTGATGGTCAGTTGAATAAAGTTTGTGGTGTATGAATCTAAAAAAATCGGATTATATATGTAAGTTTTAGTAAACGGGGAAATCGTCCGCGATGAGTTCCCTGGATGGCACAGACTGCTATACCACTATGCCACGGGTCTATAACGTCGGAAGTCAACAGCCCCAGTCCATGTCAACCGCAGCACCAGCCCCGAAAGCTGCCGCTGCGATGCAGATTCCACCACCATTGTATCGAGACTGGAGCCAAAACGAGGGTAACACGACTATAACAAAACCTATTCTCTCACTCTCACAGCCGACGAAAAGTGCCACACTGTGCGACAATACCAAGCTACAAGAAAACAAATCACTTTCACAACCGCAGAAAAGTGTCATGCAGAAACCGCAGGTGAACAATGTTGGTAAACAAACGCAACGTGGTCGACCCCGTCACGTGCAAATTCAATAGCTAATACACAAAGAGCTCGCTCGAAGAGTGCACGCCCACCGAAAAACACGTCACAGTTACCAAAGGCGACAGCCAATCAGAGCGAAGGCCAAAATTACGCGAATGGGAATTCCAAAGATTAGCATCCACAAAGCGATGCGAGTGTAAATAATTTACCTACAGTTAGATTCGCAATACTTAATGTACAGGGTCTAATCACAAAAGCGCAAAATAAACTAGATTCACAAGAAATTGAACATATATTTAATCGCAATGATATTATTTATTTGTTTCACAGAAACCTGGGGGTGCGGAGCACTTAGATTATAGTAAAGCTGGTTTTATTCATGTTACTTTAAACAGAACGGAGAAATTGAAAGGAACAACTCGTAATTCTGGTGGCATTATTATTTATGTTTTAGAAAAGCTAGCACACGATAACATGTGTATCTTAAAACACAACGATTCACACATTTGGATTAGACTTAAAGGTGATCATTTTAATTAAGGCACTGACTTATTTATTTGCCTATGCTATATCGTGCCTAGCAATTCTAGCAGACAAGTTCTGAATGAGAGTAATGTGTATGATACAATATTAGAAAATATGATACACATACAGGACATGTATAACGAAGCTCGGTGTTCATTCATGATACTCGGCGATTTAAACGCTAGAATTGGTACATTGCCAGACTATGTGGCACATGACACAGATGCATTGGGTTAGCACAGGGAGTTGCTAATATTTACTTTACTACATATTTTAAAGCTATAAATAACCCAGATGATAGATTTTTCAACCAGATAAAGATATCTTAAATTTTGATGAGAACATTATGAACAGTGAAATGAAAGTTATGTTCAGTGAATTAGATTTTCCGTTTAGCATTGATGATGTTTTAAGGAATATAAAAGATTTAAATATGGGTCGCAGCTCAGGACCAGATAAAATTATAAATGAGCTCCTGTATCATGATAAAAATGGTAAAAATGTATTAGGCCATATATTATTGATTATTTTTAATAAGATTATGCAAATGGGTTATTTTCCAGATAAATGGAGTGAAGGATATATCATTCCAATACATAAAAAGGTTCATTAGATGATGTTAAATTTTTTAGAGGTATAACCTTGTTAAGTGTTGTCGGTAAATTGTTTACAAAATGCATAAATGAACGCCTAAACAAATGGGCAAAAAGTAACTATATTTATGTTGAAGCACAAGCTGGTTTTCGGGCCAAAATGGGTTCAGTAGATAACATTTTTGTGTTAAACAGCCTTATTAATCATGTGATTAATGAAAAGCAGCAGCTATATTGCCTATTTGTTGACTATTCTAAAGCGTTCGATTATTAAGTTAGAGAAAATATGTGGTATAAACTGTATAAGCTAGGTATTAGAGGTAAATTATTTGATGTCATTAAAAGCATGTATCAAAAGGTGAAACTTAGAGTAAAGTTACTTAATGATACTGGTGAAATATTTGAAAGTTTGCTTGATGTACGACAAGGGGAATGTCTAAGCCCGTTTTTATTCTCCTTATACCTTAATGATTTAGAAGATGAGTTATTTCTTAAGGGGTCTAATGGTATTGATGTTTCATTGTTGAAACTATTTATGTTAATGTATGCCGATGACATTGTATTTTTTGCACAAACAAGTGAAGATATGCAGCATAACTTAAATATTTTACATGAAGATTGTATGAAATGGAAACTCAAAGTAAAAAAGGATAAGACAAAAATAGTTGTTTCAGAAAGGGTGGTAGAATACCTGACAACTTACATTTTTATTATGGCAACTCTGAAATTGATATTGTATCGAAATATTGTTATCTTGGAGTAGTCATGACGTCAGGTGGCTCATGGGTAGAATGTCAAGAAAACCCTGTCAGGTCAAGCCCATAAAGCTGTTTACAAGCTTAAAAGATATTTGTTTAAATTCACGAACATATCTGTTGATCATGTTCTTGATTTATTTGATAAGTTGGTTAAACCTATTTTGTTCTATAGTTGTGAAGTTTTGGGGTTTTCCCAGGCCAGTGCTATTGAACGAATTCATACTATGTTTTGTAAAAGCCTGATGTGTATTAAAATAACGACGCAAAATGACTTTATATATGGAGAATTAGGTAGAACTGATATGTACTCGCATCGACTTATTTCTATAGTTAAATACTGGCTTAAGATATTACAATGTGCAGATAGAAAATATACGAGAGTTATGTACAATGTTTTACTGCAAGACGTTGAAAACAATCCTAGATGTATCAACTGGGTATCTATGTTACGAAATATGCTATGTAATTTTGGTTTTAATGATGTGTGGTTAGCACAGGGAGTTGCTAATATTATTAAATTTGTTAGTGTGTTTAAACAACGTGATAAAGACACATTTATTCAAAGCTGGTACAGTAGAATTGAAAGCTCAACTAGGGCCTCCTTTTACAAGATATTTACTAAATTTGAGCTTAGCAATTACCTGAAGAGTGTTAATGTGAAGAAATATAGAATTGCCCTCACACGTTTGTTAGTGTCATCACATAGACTAAATATTGAAACAGGAAGGTGGTCTAACATTCCACGAAATGAAAGGCTCTGTAGTATTTGTAACACATTAGAAGATGAATATCATTTTCTGTTTGGTGCAAGTTATATGATGAATTACGTGTAAGATACCAAGCATGTTCAAATGTACTGATATGCTACAGTCTAACAATGTATGCATACTTAGAAATCCTGCTGTTTATACATATAACGCCTTCGAATTACGACGGCAAGCTACTACTGTTACAGTTGATAACTGATTAGAAAACTTAAACTACGAATTACCTTCAATTGTATAATTACATGAGACAGCAGACACAGGAAGACACAGGAACTGAACTGAAAAAAACAAGACACAAAGAATTGCATTCAAATCGGATTTTACAAAAATATTTTCTTATTTACATTATATTTTGTTCTTTTACTGGTTATAACAACTGGGACCAGTCCTACTCCCAATTAACTTTTTATAAAGACTGGTAATTAATTATTAATAATAACTGAAACTATTAAATTATCCATTAAATTATCCATTTAAATCTAAGTCATTTATTCTATGTCTACCGTATCCATCAATTCTGAAGAATCTCATCATTAAATGTTGTATTAAATGACAGTTAATAAAATTATCTGATTATCCATCGTGTACTGAACTGTTCCTACTGTCTCGAATCGAAAGTAACGTTAATCCTGTTTCAAACAAAATTGCACATGTCACTTAACTATATCTGAAATTCAATTTTACACTTTCCGTATATTTGCATCTATTATATACACCTTATTATTTGTTGTGATTTGAATAATCTTTACTTTCACACGTGTGTCAACGTCGTAAATGTAAACACACTATGCAACCCAAAGAAATACTTACGAAAAGAAGGTCGAAGATAACTGATTGATAACCAGATTTTTCTATAAAGAACCAAATCACACACTGTACAACTATTTGATTTATAGAAAAATGTTTGGAAAAAGAATTTTATTTCAGAAGGCAAAAGTTCCATGTCGACAAAATAAGCTATTTAATCGAGTCCTGTAATAGTCTAAATAACTTTCGCTTTCGATTTCAAATTTAGACTATAGTGAATGGGACGTAATTCGAAAGTTGTCAAAATCTATAAATACTGCTGTTAATAATATTATACAAATGTACTATTTTAGAGTTTAATTCATTTATTTATTATTCATAATATGTGTCGAACTCAATAGATGCAGTTGCTATTTATTTATTTATTTATTTGATACAACATACTTGTTATATAGTTTACATGTTCACTATTTGTAGTTCTATACGTACACCATTACATGATTTGATCACGGGTCATGTTGGCTTATTTCAAATATGTATTGTGTGTTATATTTCTATGAATAAACCTTCTTCTTCATGAAGAAGAAAGTTTATTCAAGGAAATATAACACACAATATACATTTGAAATAGGCCAACATGACCCGTGATCAAATTCATCGAATACAATAGCTTACGTATACAAATTCAAATTCAAATAGCGACAAGTAAACAAGTATAATTGTATCAAATAAATAGCAGCTGTACCTAGAGTTTGATATACATATCATAAATACATAAATGACCATAACATGAAATATTATATTTATCATAGTATTAACAACAGTGTCTACAAAATACAATAATACAACATGCATATGATATGTATTAAATTTGAAGTTTAATTATTTTACAAAATATACTACTTGTGCGTTATATTCTTAGAAGTACAAACGTGTCTAACTTAAATGAATATGTCCCATTCCCACCCCCACTAAAAGAGCGAAAACGAAATATTAGGAGGGTTTACAGGGTAAAGCTATGTCGATCTTAGTATTGTTTTGCTTACCAAATAAATGCATTGTGATTTCAAAGAAAATGTTATACAGCTGAAGCACACATAGTTTCTACTCATTAGAAATCTATACGTGAACATACGTTTTCCTTATTTCAAATGCATTAAATATATATACAGCTAATTTTTTTAAGATGTTTGCATTTTCAGACTTTAGCAACGAAACTGCCTTAAACATGCTCGGTCTCTCCCTATAATATTTCTTAATGTATTTACATCGTATGTCGTTGTACAAAAGACATTCAAATAACAGGTGGTACTCATCTTCTAACTTATTGCATGCTCTACATAAGCGATCATTTCTAGGAATATTTGTCCATCTTCCAGTCTCAACCGAGAGCCGGTGTGATGATAATCGTAATTTAGTTAATGCTATTTTATATTTATTAATGTTTACATTCTTCAAATATGACTGAAACTCAAAATTTGCAAACACTTTATAGAACGACGCTCTAGTTGAGTTTTCTAGTCTGCTGTACCAATTTTGGATAAAGATATCCTTTACTCGACGCTGAAAACTGATAAATGTTTTTGTGTTCCCCACCCCTTGGGCAATCCAGACTTCATGAAACCATAATTGCACAACATATTTTTAACATTTACTGCCCAATTAATTTTTCTTGGGTTATTTTCAATTTCATTTAACATCGTTTTATACATAACCTTTGAATACTTTCTGTCACAGCAATCTAATATTTGAACCAGTATTTTAAAATGTACGTCAATCGCATAGAAAACAAATCTATTCTTCCTAATTCACCATATACGAAATCATTTTGTGTCGAAGTTTTAACCCCTAATAAGTTCTTACAAAACATTGTATGAATTCTTTCTATATTGTTGGCACTGGAAAATCCCCAGACCTCACAACCATTAAAGAAGATGGGCTTAACTAATTTATCAAATAGATCTAACACATGTTCAGTTGATATGTTGGCAAAACTCTGAAGATACCTTTTTAGTTTAAAAATAGCCTTATTTGCCTGACCTGATAGTGTTTTATAACATTCCATAAAAGAGCCCCAGATGTGAAAACAATACCTAAATAACAATATCTTGATACAACATCTATTTCTGAGTCACCATAATGGAATTTCAAATTTTGAGGTAGTCTACCGCCTTTCCTAAATACAACAACTTTAGTCTTATCCTTATTTACAGATAGCTTCCATCTGTTACAGTAGTCATGTAAAATGTTTAAATTACGTTGCATTTCCTCACTTGTTTTGGCAAATATTACAATATCATCTGCATACATCAATAGAAATAACTTGATTGTATCAATATCTATTCCTTTGGCTCCATTCAAAAATAATTCATCTTCTAAGTCATTTAGGTACATAGAAAATATAAACGGGCTTAAACATTCCCCTTGACGAACACCAAGAAAACTTTCAAACAATTCACCAGTTTCTCCAAAAAGCTTCACTTTTGTTTTGACACTACTATATATACCTTTTATAACATTAAAAAGTTTTCCTCGAAGACCTAACTTATATAATTTATACCATATGTTAGGTCGAACAAGATAATCGAATGCTTTAGAGTAATCAACAAATAACAATACAATTGTTCATTTTATCATGATTTATCAAGCTATGTAAAACAAAAATATTGTCAGTAGTTCCCATTTTTGAACGAAACCCGGCTTGTGATTCAACGTATATGTAATTTCTTTCTGCCCATGATGCCAAATGTTCATTGATACATTTGTAAATAATTTCCCTAATACACTCAATAATGTGATACCTCTAAAGTTCTTAACGTCTGACAGACTGCCCTTCTTGTGAATAGGCACTAAATATCCATCACTCCACAATTCCGGAAAATGACCTAATTCTAAAAGTTTATTGAACAGCAAAGATAATACTGGTGAAAATGTATCATTTCCGTAATATAAAAACTCATTTAAAACTTAATCTGGCCCAGCACTTCGACCTAGATTCAGCTCTTTAATATTTCTACTGATATCAACAGTAGTAAAAGGTGCATCTAACTCACTGAACATTATCTTCATCTCGTTATCAACTACATTTTCATTGAAATAAATAACATCTTCATCTGCTTGAAAAAATCTATTTCAGGATTATTAATTGCTCTAAAATATTCTGTGAACGTATTTAAGGAGATGTTATGTGGTGATTTTACGCCAGAAGTTTCTTTTAACAAGCGCCAGTATAACTTTGCATTTTTGACTCGTGCCTGTAATAAAACATCTGTTTTATCCTTGGCCTTCACAAAATTAAACAAACGTACACTTTTCTTATAAAATTTCTTGATTGTACCATCTACTCTATTTAACCCACTGTTATCTTTTCTGTACAAATTAAGTTACAAAAAAATCCTTCCGTTTATCTTGAACATGGTCAAATAACGGGTTCGAAATTCTTGATGTGTTACTATTTACATAATTGGTATTTCCACTATTAAGCAATTGACTGTAATCCGTTTACTGAATAAAGGCTCGCATACACCTTCAATACATGATAACAGGTTATATATACATTGATCAATATCATCATTACTATTCGCTCTAACATGTAAACGTAGGCGCAAATACCTGATTCCTAGGGCTGTATTCATACAGCTTCTTAGTAAAGATATTCTATTTTCATAATTTTGGTGTAAAAGTAGGGTAAGTATTCTTACTCACTTGGCCTGACGCCCCTGCAAAACATGGATGTACATTAGAATCACCAGAAATGTAAAACCTGTTAGCAATATACATTTCGTAGGACATAAGTGGATAATGTTGACTAATAGTCAGTCAACATCCTCTAAGCTACCAGACAGTAGCATGACATATCGATTTATCTTGTCTAGGAATAATGTCAGTTAATAAATTTAGTTGGAAACTGCATCATATCTCCATGGAAAAGGCGTTTCATCTATCAAGTGCATTAGAGTAGGATAATTGTACCTATTACCAATCATTAAGAAGCGATTGATTTCCTTTGTAATATTCTTGTTGTTATCACGAAAAATATCGATATATTTTAACTTCTGTTTTACATATGCATGACCAATGTTAGAGGGCATAATAAATTTTTTCACGTGGATTTTATGGATTACGTTCAGTTTAACAGGTAAAAATAGCGTAAAAATACTATTTTGTTGTCGTTTAATGTTTTTCATCAAATTGTAGTTTAATGATGTGCAAGTCTTCTCGAATGGACACTTTAAGACGATTGTTCTTGTTTGAAAAATACATGACAATTTGACAGGTTACAATCATTTCATGTATTTAAATGTTGTTTTGTAATAAGTTATGATATTTTGAAATATTCTTCTTTAATATGAGGGATACCATTATATCATTCTTATGCTGAAAAATGCATTTCTGCATTAAACGTGTCAAATTTTTAAAACTTGACACATTTTCAGTGTCATTTTTTCAGTTATTTGTGTGCATGTGCCGTGCTATATTTAGCAAGAAGTACATCGTGGTAAAATCTCTACGCACGGTGATTCATCCGCGCCTAATAAGAGCGTTGCTTTCTTGCAAACCTCTGCCAACAAAGGTCACGAAAGGTTGACCGGTTCATGAAAATGAACACAGGTTTTATCGTTCAGAAAATCAAGTACGAATGTAAATATTCCATTATTCACTCTTATCGCGTGTTAATGTTGAAATGATTACCAAAGATTACTCTCATGACGTGTTTGTGTTCAGATGCATTCCAACATTCACTCACATCGAGTGTTTGTGTTCAGATGCATTCCAACATTCACTCACATCGCGTATTTGTGTTCAGATACATTCCAACATTCACTCAAATCGCGTGTTTGTGTTTAGATTCATTCCAACATTCACTCTCATCGCTTGCTTGTGTTCAGATGCATTCCAGCATTGACTCACATCGCTTGTTTGTGTTCAGATGCATTCCAGCAATGACTCACATCGCGTGTGTGTGTTCAGATGCATTCCAACATTCACTCACATCGCGTGTGTGTGTTCAGATGCATTCCAACATTCACTCACATCGCGTGTGTGTGTTCAGATGCATTCCAACATTCACTCACATCGCGTGTGTGTGTTCAGACGCATTCCAACATTCACTCACATCGCGTGTGTGTGTTCAGATGCATTCCAACATTTAATCACACCGCGTGTTTGTGTCCAACATTAACTCTCATTTCGTGTGTGTGTTCAGATGCATTCCAGCATTCACTCACATCGCGTGTTTGTGTTCAGATGCATTCCAACATTAACTCTCATCTAAATGCATTGATGCTTACAATGTTAAAACTCATCATCTGTTTGTGTTTAGATTCTTACCACCGCACCGAAAATAAAGCAACTGATTGAATACAGCCGATGTTATACTGTATACTATTCATTGACCATTATACGCGTTTTTAAATCCAAACATACTCCGTTGATCATTGCAACAAGACATTTTTGTAAAACGACTTTCTTCAATTGAGGTAAAAGAGAATAATGATATTTGGAAGAAGCGCAACAGAAAGTTGCGAGTTTTTCCCCGTTTTTGAATTGTTAACATGCTACATAAATGTCAAAACTTTTCTGCATTAACGTATTACAAGTACAACCTTGGTTACCACAACTGAACCCGAGGTATTACACCTGAAACCAAGGTATTACAACTGAACCCGAGGTATTACACCTGAAACCAAGGTATTACAACTGAACCCGAGGTATTACACCTGAAACCAAGGTATTACAACTGAACCCGAGGTATTACACCTGAAACCAAGGTATTACAACTGAACCCGAGGTATTACACCTGAAACCAAGGTATTACAACTGATTTGGTTTTAAGTCAATGCGGTGACTTGACAACCTTCCAAACGAACAATCATTCTGTAAGAAAAATATCTCTCCAAATTGTCAACTGGTGGTTAAACATGATAGCAGCAAACTAATATATTAACAACATACCTGTAATAACAACCTACCGATTCCAAATAGCCTGTCCATCTTAACTAAAAATGATAAACAAAGTCAAACATATATGGCTCAGAATGGTTTCTGTGAATTGTTTGTCATAATGTGTTAGTCTCGTCCATGGAGAAAGATGACAAACTGATATTGTACTGAAACAAAAGTCAATTTCCAAGAAACTCAGAGCAAATGATGTAAGCTTGTTTTTCATGTAACTCAAAACAAGTAACTTATTAAATATTTCTTTATGCGCTCGGTATGACTGAAAACGAATACTGGCCAGTTGCCTAATTCCGGATTTGGCTAAATATTCGGAAATCGTTTAAAAAGCGTTTCAACGACCGTGATCAATATAGAATGATCACAGTCTACGCAACTGACCTCCATAGCAACAGAAACAACACAAAAGTGCAGCTATTCGAGTATAATCCCAAAATAAATACCTCTAAACTTTCGCTTTCCTAAATGTCAATATTAAGTCACGTGGGGGATGACGTCACACAGCGCGAGCTTTTATATTGAGGTTCGACAGGGTTATCTTTAAACACTAGACCCACTATATGATGTTTATGTCTTATCGTCAATCACGAAATACAATGCCAATTACATAAATAGTAAATATTGACGATGTCATGTTTTTTGTTGTGCAGCATTTGATATGAAAATGAAGCAAAAATGAAGCAGATTTGTACTTTCAAAAATTATGCAAATTCGGACAAATTAGTAGTTCGGATACGCCGAAAATACACATACAAATACTTCAGAGAAGTATAAAATTATATTCCGGCTAAACATTTAATACATGATTTTTTATTTAAGTAGCATTTATATATTTGTATTGACTTAATAATGTTAACTTGTTCTTTGAAAAAATCCGAATATTTAGGCACTGAATGCAGGTTTTTGGACGTCGTTTATGCCCTTATTTCGTACAGAATATTATATTATAATTAATTGTTGTTTTTCTTTTATTCTTTTTCCATTTTGGTTGATATAGTACCCAACATTTCTCTATTAAAATTTCATGTAATATGTTCAGTAATTATGACAATATTTAAGAAAACTTCAAAATTGATCCGGAATTAGGCAATGCCCAGTAGCCTTTGATCATTTACTTGTAGTATAAACATTCAAAAGCCCTTGATCATTTACTTGTAGTATAAACACCCAAAATGCATACACCTCTAATTGCTTGTTTGTGTTCGGACACATTCAATCGTTAATTCTCATGGTGTGTGTTTGTGTGTGTGTGTGCGTGCGTGCGTGCGTGCGTGCGTGTCTGTGCTCAGATGCATTCCAACGTTAACTCTCACCGGATATTTGTATTCCGATACATTCCAAAGATACCTCAAATCGCGTGTATATGTTCGGATTTATTCTTACGTTAAGTTGAATTGCATATATATGTTAAGCAAGCTAATCCATAATTTGATTGTGAAAATGCATCTTTAATGGCTAGAAGATTAGTTTTAGGCTAAATGTCCTTTGGAATGAATAAGAGGACGATGGTCATGGCATGTAGTATAAAATTTAGTTATTCGACTCATTAGTAAACTATAATAATAAGTAACTTCACAATCAGTGTTATTGTGACTTTTATTTATTTAAATGTAGTTTTATAGTAGGACCTTTCTTACAGTAAGATATGAAATTAACCTAAAATTATTATATAACCTCCTGTGTATTTCTCGTTTATGAATTATATAGAACTATTATGACGAATAATGGAATAAAAACGAAAGGAAGTAGCCAAATAAATGTCAGATTGAGGAAGTAATATAATAAAAAATACATGAAAGCGACAAACCAAGTATGTAACAATTCACGTACGATAAAAATCCGAAAACTGCAGGGACAAATCATTAGTGAACGATTCACGTATAGTACCTTAATTCAATATACAATATTTATATTAACACATCATTCCTTAACGATGGTTGTTGTTTATCAATTTTCACATTAATTCTGTATAAAGTGCAATGGCATTTCCCATCGAAATCGCGTGCATTTGTTCGATACTTCTGTCCTGTCATTGGGCGCAAGAATACTAATGGGCGGGGCATATTTAATACGGAACTATTTTTTTCAATGAAATCGTAGTAATATTATTGGCAACCTGCAAAACTAAAATCTGCAGTAAAGCAGTTAAACAAAATGAGCAACGATAATTTGATTGATTTTAATGTAGATGATTTCATGATGGATGGAACAGTTGAAGAAATATTAAATGACAATGATGACGACTTATTTCGGAATTGGGAATTGACATTTGGTAAAAATAAAGCATCTGACAAAACATGAAATCGAGGAAATAAAACAATAACGTATTGAAGTGAACCCAGCAACGTCCAGAAGAAAGAGTTCTGTCAACACTAAGTCTTCTCGCGTCCTCTGGCTTTCCTTCCGCGAAAGTTCACGTTACCCCACCCACCGCCACTGTCGTTTCATCTAAATTGAATGTTAACTTCCAAAGAAATGACAACGCACTAGCTGATTTGTCCAACACCGTATTCCAACATGGTTCATACACCAACTGATTCTTCAAAATAACGTTCAACAAGTAAATTGACTGGAATTTCACTCCATTTGAAACCTCGTGACTAACAAACGCTAGTATCGCGTATTATCGCGGGATATAATGAGAACATTGTAGTTGGCGATATTTTTGTTGTTATTTTGTTATTGTTAATTTTTCATAACTCAAAGTGTATTTTTCTAGTTGTTATACAGTTAAAATACGTATTTATAATGCACTTGTCCTTGAAAATATAGAAAATAAACATATAAATAAGGAACTATTTTATCTGCGCATTTATTGGTGTATACTTTTATGGTTACGATAGCTGTTCTAATTTATCCACCGTTGAGAACAACGAGAGAAAGAAAAAAGACAAATGCTCTTGAAAATCTATCTATTTTAGCAGAAATGTAGATTTAAATTAATGTAAATATAAGTATTAAAATTCGACATGTTGCATATTATTGGGGTATGGTATGCAATGGCGCAGTTCAAAATGCTGGTGGGGTCCTTCTAATCCTTAAGTAGTCAACAATTCAAGTATAATAACATAATTAAGACTACAGGGACAAATCCAGTAGTAACCAATTCACGTATAATAATATAATGGATACTACAAGGACAAAACCAGTAGTAACCAATTCACGTATAATAAAACAATGAAGATTACAGAGACAAATCCAGCAGTAAAAAATTCAAGTATAATAATACAATGAAGACTACAGGGACAAAACTAGTAGTAACCAATTCTCGTATAATAAAACAATGAAGACTACAGGGACAAAACTAGTAGTAACCAATTCACGTATAATAAAACAATGAAGACTACAGGGACAAAACTAGTAGTAACCAATTCACGTATAATAAAACAATGAAGATTACAGAGACAAATCCAGCAGTAAAAAATTCACGTATAATAAAACAATGAAGACTACAGGGACAAAACTAGTAGTAACCAATTCACGTATAATAAAACAATGAAGACTACAGGGACAAAACTAGTAGTAACCAATTCACGTATAATAAAACAATGAAGACTACAGGGACAAAACTAGTAGTAACCAATTCACGTATAATAAAACAATGAACACTAAAGGGACAAATCAGTAACCAATTCACGTATAATAATACAATGAAGACTACAGGGACAAAACTAGTAGTAACCAATTCACGTATAATAATACAATGAAGATTACAGGGACAAATCAGTAGTAACCAATTCACGTATAATAAAACAATGAAGACTACAGGGACAAATCAGTAGTAACCAATTCACGTATAATAAAACAATGAAGACTACAGGGACAAATCAGTAGTAACCAATTCACGTATAATAAAACAATGAACACTACAGGGACAAATCAGTAGTAACCAATTCACGTATAATAATACAATGAATATTACAGGGACAAATCAGTAGTAACCAATTCACGTATAATAAAACAATGAATATTACAGGGACAAATCAGTAGTAACCAATTCACGTATAATAAAACAATGAAGACTACAGGGACAAATCAGTAGTAACCAATTCACGTATAATAAAACAATGAAGATTACAGGGACAAATCCAGCAGTAAAAAATTCAAGTATAATAATACAATGAAGACTACAGGGACAAAACTAGTAGTAACCAATTCACGTATAATAATACAATGAACACTAAAGAGACAAATCAGTAACCAATTCACGTATAATAAAACAATGAAGACTACAGGGACAAAACTAGTAGTAACCAATTCACGTATAATAAAACAATGAAGACTACAGGGACAAAACTAGTAGTAACCAATTCACGTATAATAAAACAATGAAGACTACAGGGACAAATCAGTAGTAACCAATTCACGTATAATAAAACAATGAACACTAAAGGGACAAATCAGTAACCAATTCACGTATAATAATACAATGAACACTAAAGGGACAAATCAGTAACCAATTCACGTATAATAATACAATGAATACTACAGGGACAAATCAGTCGTAACCAATTCACGTATAATAATACAATGAACACTAAAGGGACAAAACCAGTAGTAACCAATTCACGTATAATAATACAATGAAGACTACAGGGACAAATCCAGTAGTAACCAATTCACGTATAATAATACAATGAAGACTACAGGGACAAATCAGTAGTAACCAATTCACGTATAATAAAACAATGAAGACTACAGGGACAAATCAGTAACCAATTCACGTATAATAATACAATGAACAGTAAAGGGACAAATCAGTAACCAAATCACGTATAATACAACAATGAATACTACAGGGACAAAACTAGTAGTAACCAATTCACGTATAATAAAACAATGAAGACTACAGGGACAAAACTAGTAGTAACCAATTCACGTATAATAAAACAATGAAGACTACAGGGACAAATCAGTAACCAATTCACGTATAATAATACAATGAATACTACAGGGACAAATCAGTAGTAACCAATTCACGTATAATAAAACAATGAAGACTACAGGGACAAACTAGTAGTAACCAATTCACGTATAATAAAACAATGAAGACTACAGGGACAAAACTAGTAGTAACCAATTCACGTATAATAAAACAATGAAGACTACAGGGACAAAACTAGTAGTAACCAATTCACGTATAATAAAACAATGAAGACTACGAGACAAATCAGTAACCAATTCACGTATAATAAAACAATGAAGACTACAGGGACAAATCAGTAGTAACCAATTCACGTATAATAATACAATGAAGACTACAGGGACAAATCAGTAGTAACCAATTCACGTATAATAATACAATGAAGACTACAGGGACAAATCCAGTAGTAACCAATTCACGTATAATAATACAATGAACACTAAAGGGACAAATCAGTAACCAATTCACGTATAATAAAACAATGAAGACTACAGGGACAAATCAGTAGTAACCAATTCACGTATAATAAAACAATGAAGACTACAGGGACAAACCAGTAGTAACCAATTCACGTATAATAATACAATGAATACTACAGGGACAAAACTAGTAGTAACCAATTCACGTATAATAAAACAATGAAGACTACAGGGACAAAACTAGTAGTAACCAATTCACGTATAATAAAACAATGAATATTACAGGGACAAATCAGTAGTAACCAATTCACGTATAATAAAACAATGAAGACTACAGGGACAAATCAGGTAACCAATTCACGTATGAAAATGCAATGAAGACTACAGGGACATATCCAGTAGTAGCCAATTCACGTATAATAATACAATGAAGACTACAGGGACAAATCAGTAGTAACCAATTCACGTATAATAATACAATGAAGACTACAGGGACAAATCAGTAGTAACCAATTCACGTATGAAAATGCAATGAAGACTACAGGGACATATCCAGTAGTAGCCAATTCACGTATAATAATGCAATGAAAATAAGAGGATAAGTGCAGTAGTCAATCATTCAATTTTAACAGAACAATAACAAGTACAAGGACCTAAAGGTGCAACTAATCCACATGTATTATATTGAAGTGTCAGATAATATTCTTATTTATTTAATTATGGCAGTAATTGACAGCCACTTTTGATCAAAATAAATCCTTCTTTGAAGAATTAAATTTACTTGTGCTAATGAATGTAAACTTATTAGGTTAAACATTCAATATGCATGTTTTAACATTTGTGATATGTACGCAACTTTAAGATTTATATTTGGATTGCTTTTGTTCATATCTTTGTCTATTTATGCCATTAACATTCTTTTCGTGCGTTTTTCTTTTTAGTTGGGTTGAATTATTCGCATAGTAAATATTTGCATTTCCATGGTATGCATTTGTATTCATACACTATATGAAAATGGTAAATTGTTATTCTTATTCATAGTTACTAGGGTAATATTATTCTGAGCCCATAAAGAAATCTTCAGTACATTGTCTGTTGAAATACGTTGAGCACATCCGGATATTATTGATAGATAAACTAGCTTAAGGTGTTAAACCTTTGCTTTTCTACCAACCCATATAAGTAGATTCAAACATTTGGCCATGCTGGAAATCCTTATCTTGTGCACTGGCAAAGAAAGAAAACCCCGTATGGAACAGCTTATTTATTGTTATCACGCTATTACATCCCTTGTTGAAGACCGTCGTCTGTAGAACCATGGAAACTTTGGATTGTGGCAATATTTCATATCCAAATGAATCATTTCTCGCTTCAAATGGCATCAAATTATTCACACTGCATTCAAAGTATAATGCTGCACTATCCTCAGAACTATTTATAAAACGATTTGTCTATTTGCATATTTTGAGTTACATAATTTGCACTACACACAAATCAGTTCCAGATAAAGCCACTGTTTTTTATTGTTCGTTTAACAAACCCGCTGCTAAAAAAACGCGATTTCAGAAAAATAAAATAATTGGAAATCTTAAACATTTTTATTTCCTCCGCTCCGAATTTCGATCGTCGATTAAAATAAATCGTTGGGGAAATATAAGTCATCCAATCGTAAGCGCTGACCTTTTTGTATCCAGACGTTTGATTGGACAAGAACGCTCGAAGAAACATGGCGGAATGGTTACAGTTAAGCTTTTTCTCGAACAGCAAAACAGTAAATTCATTTGTTAAAATAAATGCAAATGGTATTGTCTCCGATATTATTAACACAAGCATTCCCTCTAATACATTCGACAAGAATGTATGCGGATATCTAACAGCTGGAAATGCAAGTAAATATAAAGGGAGATCGTCATACCAAATGACATGCCGGCTCCCTGTTGATAAAATACCGGGTCAAACCCATTGTCATAGAGGGTTTTTTTCAAAAACAGAGGAAGAAAACGTGCCACCTATATAGAATGTCAATGCATTTGATTTACTGATGTCCCCGACAAGGAAATTCGATTGGGTACCTCCTGAAAAGTATGTATTCTTGCAGTTTTTGACTCTGACTCAATGGCTTTATTTGTGCCGGTGCCACGGACCTATTATAGGACCGTGTTTGTGCCACACCAAAAGACTCTAAACATGATGATTCAAAATTTATATCTTGTCGATATCAACTCGTAGCTACATATCAATACAATATGTATATTTATTATCTAATGTTAATTGTAGTTCATCTACGTATACATTCTCTGCTAACATAACAGTTTCGTCAACGTATAGTTAAACCAGTATATTCATAAATACCGGCTTTGTCTGTTTGTTTGTTTTATTTTATATTAAATTCATTTTATCTGCCGCCTAAAGCAATCGCATGTTGCGTTATAGGATGTTTAAAGATATTGCCAATAATACGGGTGAAGGATGTTCACCTAGACTGACGCCCTGGCAAACGCAAATATGCATTATTATCACCAGAAATGCAAGACCTGAAAGCAATATACATCTCGTTTAACATATGTCGATTATTTTGATTAATAGTTATTTAGCATCCTCTAGGCCACCAGACTGTATAGATAACATGACATATCGCTCTATCATGTCTAAAAACAATGTCGGTTCATTAATTGACATGGAAACTGTCACATCTCATTGGAAAAAAGCACATCGTCCATCAAATGCATTAGAGTAGGAGTATTGTACGTATTATAAAACATTAAAAAAGCGCCAACTCAGACAAATATAATCACCTTAATTAAGGTTTATACAAATATGAAGGGCAAAAATAAGCCGCATGACTTACAACATGTAATGATGATATTGTTGCGAAATATTAACAGTCCTACACATGAAAGTACTATATACACAACAGCAACTCCATTTGAATAGTGAAAATGATGTCATTACTTTACCGTGGTTGCGCTGGCAATGGCTAAAACTGCTTACCGATTTAAACTTTAATCGCATGTTTGTGTTCGTATGCTTATCAAACGTAACCTTTCATCGCGTGTTTGTGTTCAGATGCTTACCAACGTTCCCTCTCATCGCGTGTTTGTGTTCAGATGCTTACCAACGTTACCTCTCATCGCGTGTTTGTGTTCAGATGCTTACCAACGTTACCTCTCATCGCGTGTTTGTGTTCGTATGCGTACCAACGTTACCTCTCATCACGTGTTTGTGTTCAGATGCTTACCAACGTTACCTCTCATCGCGTGTTTGTGTTCAGATGCTTACTAACGTTACCTCTCATCGCGTGTTTGTGTTCAGATGCTTACCAACGTTACCTCTCATCGCGTGTTTGTGTTCAGATGCTTACTAACGTTACCTCTCATCGCGTGTTTGTGATCAGATGCTTACCAACGTTACCTCTCATCGCGTGTTTGTGTTCATATGCTTACCAACGTTAACTCTCATCGCGTGTTTGTCTTCAGATGCTTACCAACGTTAACTCTCATCGCGTGTTTGTGTTCAGACGCTTACCAACGTTAACTCTCATCGCGTGTTTGTGTTCAGACGCTTACCAACGTTAACTCTCATCGCGTGTTTGTGTTCAGATGCTTACCAACGTTACCTCTCATCGCGTGTTTGTGTTCAGATGCTTATTGACGTTACCTCTCATCGTGTGTTTGTGTTCAGATGCTTACCAACGTTGACTCTCATCGTTTGATTGTGTTCAGATCCTTACCAACGTTACCTCTCATCGCGTGTTTGTGTTCAGACGCTTACCAAACGTTGACTCTCATCACGTGTTTGTGTTTAGACGCTTACCAAACGTTACCTCTCATCGCGTGTTTGTGTTCATATGCCTACCAACGTTACCTGTCACCGCGTGTTTGTGCTCAGATGCTTACCAACGTTCCCTCTCATCGCGTGTTTGTGTTCAGACGTTTACCAAACATTAACTCTCATCGCGTGTTTGTGTTCAGATGCATACCAACGTTACCTTTTACCGCGTGTTTGTGTTCATATGCATACCAACGCTACCTCTCATCGCGTGTTTGTGTTCATATGCATACCAACGCTACCTCTCATCGCGTGTTTGTGTTCATATGCATACCAACGCTACCACTCATCGCGTGTTTGTGTTCAGACGCTTACCAAACGTTACCTCTCATCGCGTGTTTGTGTTCAGACACTTACCAAACGTTACCTCTCACTGCGTGTTTGTGTTCAGATGCTTACCAAACGTCACCACACACTGTGTTTTTGTGATCAGATGCTTACCAAACGTTACCTCCCACTGCATGTGTGTGTGTTCATGTGCCTACTTACGTTACCTCTCATCTCGTGTTTGTGCTCATTTGCCTACTAACGTTACCTCTCATCGCGTGTTTGTGTTCAATTTCTTACCAAACGTTATCTCTCATCGCGTGTTTGTGTTCATTTGTCTACTAACGTTACCTCTCATCGCGTGTTTGTGTTCAGACGCTTACCAAACTTTGACTCTCATCGCGTGTTTGTGTTCAGATGCTTACCAACTTTACCTCTCATCGCGTGTTTGTGTTCAGACGCTTACCAAACGTTGACCCTCATCGCGTGTTTGTGTTCATATGCCTACCAACGTTACCTCTCATCGCGTGTTTGTGTTCAGATGCTTACCAAACGTTATCTCTCATCGCGTGTTTGTGTTCATTTGTCTACTAACGTTACCTCTCATCGCGTGTTTGTGTTCAGACGCTTACCAAACTTTGACTCTCATCGCGTGTTTGTGTTCAGATGCTTACCAACTTTACCTCTCATCGCGTGTTTGTGTTCAGACGCTTACCAAACGTTGACCCTCATCGCGTGTTTGTGTTCATATGCCTACCAACGTTACCTCTCATCGCGTGTTTGTGTTCAGATGCTTACCAACGTTACCTCTCATCGCGTGTTTGTGTTCAGATGCTTACCAAACGTTGACTCTCATCGCGTGTTTGTGTTCAGACGCTTACCAAACATTGACTCTCATCGCGTGTTTGTGTTCAGATGCTTACCAACGTTACCTCTCATCGCGTGTTTGTGTTCAGATGCTTACCAACGTTACCTCTCATCGTGTGTTTGTGTTCAGATGCTTACCAACGATCCCTCTCATCGTGTGTTTGTGTTCAGATGCTTACCAACGTTACCTCTCATCGCGTGTTTGTGTTCAGACGCTTACCAAACGTTGACTCTCATCACATGTTTGTGTTTAGACGCTTACCAAACGTTACCTCTCATCGCGTGTTTGTGTTCATATGCCTACCAACGTTACCTCTCATCGCGTGTTTGTGCTCAGATGCTTACCAACGTTCCCTCTCATCGCGTGTTTGTGTTCAGACGTTTACCAAACATTAACCCTCATCGCGTGTTTGTGTTCAGATGCATACCAACGTTACCTTTTATCGCGTGTTTGTGTTTATATGCATACCAACGTTACCTTTTATCGCGTGTTTGTGTTCATATGCATACCAACGCTACCTCTCATCGCGTGTTTGTGTTCATATGCATACCAACGCTACATCCCATCGCGTGTTTGTGTTCATATGCATACCAACGCTACCTCTCATCGCGTGTTTGTGTTCAGACGCTTACCAAACGTTACCTCTCATCGCGTGTTTGTGTTCAGACACTTACCAAACGTTACCTCCCACTGCGTGTTTGTGTTCAGATGCTTACCAAACGTCACCTCACACTGCGTTTTTGCTTTCAGATGCTTACCAAACGTTACCTCTCACTGCATGTGTGTGTTCATGTGCCTACTTACGTTACCTCTCATCGCGTGTTTGTGCTCATTTGCCTAGTAACGCTGTCCCTCATCGCGTGTTTGTGTTCAGATGCTTACCAAACGTTGCCTCTCATCGCGTGTTTGTGTTCATTTGTCTACTAACGTTACCTCTCATCGCGTGTTTGTGTTCATATGCTTACCAACGTTACCTCTCATCGCGTGTTTGTGTTCAGATGCTTACTAACGTTACCTCTCATCGCGTGTTTGTGTTCAGACGGTTACCAAACGTTGACCCTCATCGCGTGTTTGTGTTCATATGCCTACCAACGTTACCTCTCATCGCGTGTTTGTGTTCAGATGCTTACCAACGTTACCTCTCATCGCGTGTTTGTGTTCAGATGCTTACCAAACGTTGACTCTCATCGCGTGTTTGTGTTTAGACGCTTACCAAACATTGACTCTCATCGCGTTTTTGTGTTCAGACGCTTACCAAACATTGACTCTCATCGCGTTTTTGTGTTCATATGCTTACCCACGCTACCTCTCATCGTTTGTTTGTAATCAGATGCATTCCAACGTTTACTCTTAATTAATTTTCTTAGATGTATTCCAACGTTAACTTCCATGTCTTGTTATTGTTCAAATACATTCCAACGTTAACTTCCATGTTTTGTTATTGTTCAAATACATTCTTACGTTAACGCCATGGAGGTTTTATATTCAGATGCATTGCTCAGTCTGATTGAATCCCTTTTATTATATTTTGGTATATAAAATTGCTTATATTTTATTGTTTAGCTGTCAAACAAGCACAATGAGTCTCACAAAGCCAAAAGATGATAAACATAGATCTGTGCTCGTCACTGTCGTTGCTAGTGTTTTATTTAGCTTTCTTGACAGCGCAAAATAACACTCTGTGACACTACTGCAACATACGCAGATGTTCCTCGCAGTAGTTTGTGTTGTATTACTGAGCTGTACTGAAAGCGCAAATAGACACACAGCACTACAAGACTACAGACGCAGATGCTCGTAGAAGTACATGTAGTTGTTGTTCCATTAATGACCTTTCAGGAAAGTAAGTAATAGTATTTCATTATCAATAAATGTTTCAAACTACCGCCTTGAAACGGTCATTGTGGATCTCCATGGTATGGCAAATCCCCTATGTCCTAAGAAAAGTTTCCTATCTAAGATAAGTTCTGGTAAATTCATGCTTTAAGGCATCCTTATTACACTACTGATATATGGTGCTGTGGCTTTTTGCGACGTAAATGTAGATAAATATTTAATATTTTGTATTGCCAATGCCCACGCAGACACAAAAGGTTACAGACTACTTATTAATTTCCCTATATATTTCGATGTTAATAGGCAAACTTCAGACTGAAAAAAACATTTATATCGTTTTATGCATATGACAACCATTCAATTTCTTTAATTCAGTTCAAAACTAATAGCTTTAAGCAATACAAAATAATTGTCATGTTTTTGTAAAGTAAATTCACTAACTTGGTAGTAAAGCACCGAAGGAATATAATACGTATAATAAGATTTTCAAATGTTAGCTTAATGTTCATGTGTTAAATTTGTAAATAAAATTAAAAATTGCTTCATGTGCTTGTCCGGACAACGTTTTGATAGCATGCATAAGTAATACACCTGATCTAAAGAAAATACCTAAAAATGTAAATTTATTGAAAACCTGCATTGGGAATAAAAAAAATAACGGTTAAATAAATCTACCCCTTTCCTAAAACCCAGAATATTAGTTTTGCCTTTATTAACTTTACGTTTAAAATGGCCCTTGATCATTGGCTATAAATGATACGTGTTCATAAACATGGCGATCGGCGAGTCAAGACATGAAACAAAAGACATTTTAGTAAGATGCTTACCAACATTAACTCTCATTGCATTTTTGTGTTCTGATTCATTCCAACGTTACATCAAATCGCGTGTTTGTGTTCAGACGCTTACCAAACGTTACCTCTCATCGCGTGTTTGTGTTCATATGCTTACCAACGTTACCGCTCATCGCGTGTTTGTGCTCATATGCTTACCAAACGTTACCTCTCATCGCGTGTTTGTGTTCATATGCTTACCAACGTTACCTACGAACGTAAACTCTCATCGCGTGTTTGTGTTCACATGCCTATGAACGTTACCTCTCATCGCGTGTTTGTGTTCACATGCCTATGAACGTTACCGCTCATCGCGTGTTTATGTTCATATGCTTACCAACGTTACCGCTCATCGCGTGTTTGTGTACATTTGCTTACCAACGTTACCGCTCATCGCGTGTTTGTGTACATATGCTAACCAACGTTACCGCTCATCGCGTGTTTGTGTTCATATGCTTAGCAACGTAACCGCTCATCGCGTGTTTGTGCTCATATGCTTACCAACGTTACCGCTCATCGCGTGCTTGTGTTCATATGCTAACCAACGTTACCGCTCATCGCGTGTTTATGCTCATATGCTTACCAAACGTTACCTACGAACGTTACCTCTCATCGCGTGTTTGTGTTCACATGCCTATGAACGTTACCTCTCATCGCGTGTTTGTGTTCACATGCCTATGAACGTTACCTCTCATCGCGTGTTTGTGTTCACATGCCTATGAACGTTACCTCTCATCGCGTGTTTGTGTTCACATGCCTATGAACGTTACCGCTCATCGCGTGTTTGTGTACATATGCTTACCAACGTTATCGCTCATCGCGTGTTTGTGTTCATATGCTAACCAACGTTACCGCTCATCGCGTGTTTGTGTTCATATGCTTAGCAACGTTACCGCTCATCGCGTGTTTTTGTTCATATGCTTACCAACGTTACCTCTCATCGCGTGCTTGTGTTCATATGCTAACCAACGTTACCGCTCATCGCGTGCTTGTGTTCAGATGCTTACCAACGTTACCGCTCATCGCGTGCTTGTGTTCAGATGCTTACCAACGCTACCTCTCATCGCGTGTTTGTGTTCATATGCTAACCAACGTTACCGCTCATCGCGTGTTTGTGTTCATATGCTTACCAACGTTACCGCTCATCGCGTGCTTGTGTTCAGATGCTTACTAACGCTACCTCTCATCGCGTGTTTGTGTTCATATGCCTGCCAATGTAACATCTAAAAGCGTGTTTGTGTTTAAACGCTTACCAAACGTTACCTCTCATCGCGTCATACAAGTAAACTGTGTTTAATTGGGTTTGGATTTTCTCGGGCGATTTCCTTAAAATGGCCATATCATCAGCAAATAGCAGCATAATCAATAAAATATCAATACTTAAGCCGGGAGTGATGCGATCTTGCATATATAGTTATAGGTCCATTACAAACAGGGAAAATGATTCGGGGACATAACCTCCCCCTGACGCAGGGCAACGGCATAACTAAAGTATTCAGAGAAAGATGTACATGAGATCACACAAGATTTAACATTTCATTCATATCTTTCACTATTCTAAGTAATTTACCCTTTATACCAGATTTATACAATTTAAGCCATAAAGCATTGCGATAAATACTATCAAAACACTTCAGCATGTCGACATAAATAACATATAATCTTTTATTATCACTAATATATTTTTGCACAAAAGACACCAAAATATAAATTGCGTCAACCGTTGAGCAACCTCTTTCGAAATCCGAATTTTGCATCCGAAGTAGTGGCATTACCTTCACAAAATGACTTGATGCACTCATTTAAAATTGTTGTAAATACTTTTGAAAAACAACTCACAAGTGTAATTCCTCTGTAATTATTGACATCGGTAACAGAACCTTTTTATGGAGAGGAATAATGACACCTTCTGTTCGCTTTTCTTGAAAAAAGCGACACTAAAATGCTATACAGTATATCACAAAATTCTCGTTAATATGTCAACGCATTCAATAAAGTACTCATTTAATATACAGTCGCTACCAGCCGATTTATTACGTTTTCAATGTTTTATTGCACTACGTATTTCAATAACAAAATTACAATTGCTAACTTTATTTTATTTATTTTTAAATTTCCAAAATTATCTAGGTTTATTTTTCCTTAAATTCTCAATATCCTTCATTTTCTGACGATAAGTTTTACGAAGTAAACTTTTATAAGACTTCTTTTTTGCACACAGAGTAGCTCTATTAATATCAGTTTTATTCGAATTAAAAATATGAAAAGCTTCTTGATATCATCATCGTGCATTAACACATTCATTATCAAACCAATCATTATCAATATCAAACAATGCTTTGTTACCGTAACTACAACGTTTAGAAAATAACGGGTCCGAGACACTGCGGATTGTAGCCGTAAATCAATCTAAAACATCATTAATTGACAATCCATTTGAACAGTTTATATTATAAACAATATCATTGAAAACAGGTAATTTTGTAATAATCCCAGTCGAAATTGTTCACATAGAGTATTATCACATTCAAATTTAACATCAGTGTATGTCATGTAACTAGTCGAAATACAATAAAAATGTTTTGGTGCGTGATCGCTCCATTCATTGAAATCGCCAATGGTAAAGTTGGATATCATTAAAAAGTTACATTCATGGATAAATAAGTAATCAATTACGAAAACTCCGTTATGAGAATAAAAAGTATGTGTAAAACTTTCACATATTCTACCATTTATAATGCGAATACATGTCGGTTTACAAAGACCAAGCAATTTAATCCCATGACTATTATGTACATTTTCAACAGAGCACCTAACAGAGGCATAATCAGGGACTTGGTCTAAATCGTCAACGCCAGCAATGCTAACGATGCCCACAACTATGCCTTCCATACCTGTTCGCGAACCTGATTGTTCATAGAACAAACGTTTTATTGCTTACTATTATTTAACTAAACAATGAACTCTGTAGGAAACAATACATTCTGGTTTAAAATCGGTGTGATATTTTACTCGATTGCATGATTGTAGCAAGTATGTACAATGAATATTAATTTAATGTATATTCACTACGGAGAATGAATCGGAACAGATCAACAATTGAAATAATCCCTTATGGTGTCACCCTTTCTTATTAAGTTATACGGAGGTTTCAATAATATTTGAGTTGTACATACTTGATTGCTTTGTTGGTGCAGGATTATCTTTCACGCGTGATTAAGTGCAGCACCAATGTTTAATATAATAAGAGATTATTTTGCAAGATTGTAATCATTTCTTTTCTATTTTGATTTTGTTTGATCTCCTGGATAGCTATGTTGTTTGTTCCTTCTGGAAACATTCGTTGACATGTGTTGTCTGTAACAGGTCGTTAGTTTTTCTGTTTATATGATTTACTGAACTTTATTTGCATTCTCATAGTATTTATATTGATGCTGACTCTGTGAGCTTTTAGGATCGTGTTTTGTTCGGCGTCCGTCCGTCCGTTCATCAACATTTCATTGGCTTTTTTATTGTTGATGTTGTTGAAAAAATCCTGTAATGTTTTTTCAACAACATCAACCACAAAAAAGCCAACTTTCTGTTCTTTCTGTGTCTGTAAATAAGTTAGAGCAAAAACGTAATACCTGCAGTGACACCATAACATTATGCGCAATTTTTCCAATGAGTATTTATGGTTCTATTGTAAACAAACATGGATGGATGGATGGACGTATGGTTTTGGAATCCAGAGACAAAAGCAAAATTCTAAATTCCAAACTGCATAAGGAGTAAACTTTTTAAATAATATGGAAATACAAATGTGAAACGTTTTTTTTTTATTTATGAGTAAAAGCAAAAGTTCTTTGTATTACCTTACTTATTTCGAGTTATTATTGCTCGTATATATCATCAAGATTTCTGTATGTTGAAACAATTGTAAGGCAGACTTAAACTAAATGTTCAGATAAGTAGTCAATAAAAAATAGCAATTATTACAATTATTGAGCATTAAAAGAAGAAAAATCAACAATAACGGCACGAAATGCAATAAAATGAGGAGTATTTCATTCTTAGCAATCGCATTTTCATTAGAGGCAATATATTCACTGCTTATTATGTGTAAGTCCATGTTATATTACGCAAATTTAAACATATATTTAAGCACCTTTGCTAAATCCTAACTAGGCAATTTCGAATCTGACATTTCTGCCGCAATGTTCAATATATTGAGGGACTGCTCTCTCGCAAAAAGAATTATGAACTTTCTAAAATAAACTGCACCTTTAAGGTCAAAGATATGTACCCACAGTGTATGTCTCACATGATCAATCTTATAACAGTAACACATGATATGTTCTGGCAGACTTTTACACATAAGATGACACATTTCACAGTTGCAATTGTTTTGTCACGTCATAAATGAGGCACTTAAGTTCATTAGAAATGAGCGCATTGACAATAGTCTTGGAGATGCCTTTGCCGCTTACCATAAATTTGAATATATTTCCGGTATGATAATGTTTTAGGTGAGCCACCATGAATTAAGTTGGAGCACTGATTCGAAAACGTTTTGCCTTTCCATTTTCAGTACCTTATATTGGAGAATACTTTTCCAAGCGCAGGAAGAGGGGAACGTACCGTTGTCCACGTGTGTATTTATATAATGAATATTTCATCAATAAACGACATACGTCCGGAACAAAGCCGACCGTCTGTTTGTCACAATGGTGATACTTGACAAGACTATGGTTAAATATTTCCTTAGTCAAATATTTTGCCGGCACTCGACATAATTGGCCCAAACATTTAAGTTTTCTATAGTCTATAAACACTTCATTAGGGTATTCAACCTATTGAAGTGTTTATAAAGTACAGAAAACTTAAATGTTAGTGTACTAAATGCAGAAATTTTACTTGTGTTCAGCTTTTTTTCTGCATATGTTTAATGCAATACCTATGAGCTGTTTCGAGCTTTTGAATGTCTGATTTTGAGTAAGAGTACCATGTCTCACAACCATACATAGATTTAGGCAGTACGAAACTCTCATAAACAGTCTTCAAAAAAGTTAATTGAGGCAGTGACTTCGGATGGATTCCACTGTTGCAGATGTTGAGGTACGTGCCGCGAAGCTTGATACACGCAACCTTTATGGAGCTCGTCGATGACAAATTGGAGTTGCATATTTTTCCCAAATGTGTATACGCATCACATTCACTGATAAGTTCATTGCCCAGATGGATTATATGCCATTGATTTAAACGGTTGTTGAATGTTAAGACAGTGCATTTATATGTATTGTATAGATATCTCCATTTTCGGGGGTAATTTCAACAAATGTTCATCATTGTGTCCATTCCGTGTTTAGATAAAGACAACAACACCATATCATCGACTACCGTTGGTGATCCTATGGAAATATTATAAGTACACAGCCCACAACTCCTTTAAAAGTCCGTCGATAAAGACAAGGTACATTATCGGTGACGTCTTTCGGCCATGAGGATTTCATTGTAGGACGTCGAATTTTTCAGACGAAAAACCTTTAAATCTAGCATGACTTTGAACTTCAGTAAACATCTCTTTTACTGCAAGGTGTGTTGTATGATCCATGGCGGTTTGCAGAAGTTTGTAGAAAAGCCCATCGTGCCAGACGCGGTCAAAAGCTTATCTCCCATCCAGAAATAAAGATATACAGTTGAGGAATGTTCCCGTGCGAATAATAAGCTTTCACGTAGCGAAAAAGATGACATCATTAAACACCCTAACTGTTCCTGAAAACCACACTGTTGGTTGTCAGTGTTTGTAAGTAATTGGTACATGCATCGTTGCAAAAAAAAATATTTTAAAAACCTTTAAAAATAACCGACGACAGAGTGATGGCTCGATAATTGTTTGGGTCGTCTTTTCTCATATTACCTCCCTTATGCATAGTAGTTATCGTACCTATCTTCATAAACACCGGGATATGGGACAACCTTAACATAGAAGTAAACATATCAGCCAATACTGGAGCGATGATTAACCTTCCATATGTTCATATGCCTTGCACTTAGGTAACGTTTAAATGGCACCGTCAACTACTTTTTCTGACACAAAAGCATCTGGGTCAGGTTTTATATTGTCGTATATAGCTTTTTAACCACCTTTGTCGTTAAGAGAAATAAATGCGCAGGAGATTGAGATATATATATAGGAAATTGTAATAGTACCGTAAAACCTTCAGCTATTCAGGAAAAAAAATGTATTTCGAATCATTATTTTCAAAAAGCAAAATATATTCCCATTATAGTTTAAGACTTCGTTATCAATCAAATTATTCATTTTTGTTTTTTTGTACGTCTTTTTGTTACATCAAACCGTTTAATACATTTTATCGTACAACGTGGAAAAAATCAACAGCATTTATCTGCAATTTATAAACCGGTCCCTCAGTAAAGGTTTATCAATAACAATATCAACCGAAATCGTCGCTTTCCCTGTGCGCCGCTTAGTGACCTATTACATCTTAATTGGGCGTACTTCCCTAAACATGTTTATAAGAAGTGGTTTTTTTTTACATACGTCAGATAAGCTTTTCATGGCCATCATTGCCCTCTTGTTTCTTATGAAATTATCGATAATTGTCGGTATACGTGTATGGTTAACTATTTATGAACATTGAAGAATATATTATAACTTCCAATGACCTTATGTTTCGTTGACCTCATAAAGATGTATTTTATAAAGATGCAAGTGTAGTCTATCTGTGATATCACTCGCTCAGTGGCCTTACCCTTGTACCTTGAAACAGGGCAGTCGTTGTTTATTGTAGGGTAAACAGCCTTTGACCCGTCGGCGCAACAGGTGTTTGCTTTATGGCTTTACGTTAGGGTAGTCTAGTTTACAAGTTCTCACTAAGTATTTCTCACATCAAATTTCAATAATCTAATAAGAACGCCGCAGAGGGAACGCCAACGCTTGCCTAATGTTGTTTTATAGAACAACAAGGATCTTTAACTCAACATTATTAAAGAGTATTGATCCATGCTTCATATGTGTGTATTGTATCTAGAAATAGATGCACACAGTTTTTTAGGCGTTAAATAAATGCACCAGCGGATCCGCGATGATATTATTCCTGTTGTTATTTCATCTTGGATATGGGCAAATTCGTAAAAAAGACCACACAGTCAAGCGTTCCTCGTTGGCCAATGCTTCAAACAGTCAAACCAGGTACAGTTGTAACTTGGGAAACTCGTCAGTTGAACGATAAATCCCGACGTCATTTGGTTGTCTGGTGTTTACAAATGAAAGTGTTTTGCTATAGATATACCTTATATTGTTTAATGAAGCACAGAGTTTTGCTTTTGACATACGTCTAATTAGTTTATCTCGCAAATATTTTGTTTCACCGTCACACCACTTTTGTTATTTAAACGAGATGGCTGTGATATCAATGTCTTTTTTCGGGTTTTTTAACTATTTTATACATCGCAAAGTTTTGTCAGAGCAAAATACAATAATGCCGTGCTTCTGATTTACTTTGGAAGTAATGACAAATAATTTTCAAATATTGGCATTATAGTTCGGGTAAAAAAGTATTTTGATCCTGGTTCATTTTCATAGCTTGAGCAACATAATGGCAATGTATTACGTCAAATTGACATTAATACCTCCTTTTTATGTTTTTCAACGTCGGCAACATACGCATCACGTTTTCCTTTTTCAAAATGAAGAAACTTTTACTAAGACGTATGCTATAACGGCGACAGGGCGATGAATATTTAAGTTTACTATTGTGTGTGTTTTTCCGAATGAAACTTGCGATCAAACATCAAGCGTCTCATTTTATCGGTATAGGCATCCTATATTATATTGAATGACATTTTTATAATTGTTTTCAAACTTATTGAAAGGTTTTAGAAGAAAAATGATTTTGCTGTCAACATTGAGATAATATATATGGCGGATTGTAAGTATCACAAAAACAACAACGTACACATAAGGTCGCATTGATGTCCGTTGCTCCAAGAAGACAACAACGTACACATAAGGACGCATTGATGTCCATTGCTCCAAGAAGACAACAACGTACACATAAGGACGCATTGATGTCCATTGCTCCAAGAAAACAACAACGTACACATAAGGTCGCATTGATGTCCATTGCTCCAAGAAGACAACAACGTACACATAAGGACGCATTGATGTCCATTGCTCCAAGAAAACAACAACGTACACATAAGGTCGCATTGATGTCCATTGCTCCAAGAAGACAACAACGTACACATAAGGACGCATTGATGTCCATTGCTCCAAGAAAACAACAACGTACACATAAGGTCGCATTGATGTCCATTGCTCCAAGAAGACAACAACGTACACATAAGGACGCATTGATGTCCATTGCTCCAAGAAAACAACAACGTACACATAAGGTCGCATTGATGTCCATTGCTCCAAGAATACAACAACGTACACATAAGGTCGCATTGATATCCATTGCTCCAAGAAAACAACAACGTACACATAAGGACGCATTGATATCCATTGTTCCAAGAAAACAACAACGTACACATAAGGACGCATTGATGTCCATTGCTCCAAGAAGACAACAACGTACACATAAGGTCGCATTGATGTCCATTGCTCCAAGAAGACAACAACGTACACATAAGGACGCATTGATGTCCATTGCTCCAAGAAAACAACAACGTACACATAAGGTCGCATTGATGTCCATTGCTCCAAGAAAACAACAACGTACACATAAGGTCGCATTGATGTCCATTGCTCCAAGAAAACAACAACGTACACATAAGGTCGCATTGATGTCCATTGCTCCAAGAAAACAACAACGTACACATAAGGACGCATTGATGTCCATTGCTCCAAGAAAACAACAACGTACACATAAGGTCGCATTGATGTCCATTGCTCCAAGAAAACAACAACGTACACATAAGGTCGCATTGATGTCCATTGCTCCAAGAAAACAACAACGTACACATAAGGTCGCATTGATGTCCATTGCTCCAAGAAAACAACAACGTACACATAAGGACGCATTGATGTCCATTTCTCCAAGAAAACAACAACGTACACATAAGGTCGCATTGATGTCCATTGCTCCAAGAAGACAACAACGTACACATAAGGTCGAATTGATGTCCATTGCTCCAAGAAAACAACAACGTACACATAAGGACGCATTGATGTCCATTGCTCCAAGAATACAACAACGTACACATAAGGACGCATTGATGTCCATTGCTCCAAGAAAACAACAACGTACACATAAGGACGCATTGATATCCATTGCACCAAGAAAACAACAGCGTACACATAAGGACGCATTGATGTCCATTGCTCCAAGAAAAACAACAACGTACACATAAGGACGCATTGATGTCCATTGCTCCAAGAAGACAACAACGTACACATAAGGACGCATTGATGTCCATTGCTCCAAGAAAACAACAACGTACACATAAGGTCGCATTGATGTCCATTGCTCCAAGAAGACAACAACGTACACATAAGGTCGCATTGATGTCCATTGCTCCAAGAAGACAACAACGTACACATAAGGACGCATTGATGTCCATTGCTCCAAGAAGACAACAACGTACACATAAGGTCGCATTGATGTCCATTGCTCCAAGAAAACAACAACGTACACATAAGGACGCATTGATGTCCATTGCTCCAAGAAAACAACAACGTACACATAAGGACGCATTGATGTCCATTGCTCCAAGAAAACAACAACGTACACATAAGGTCGCATTGATGTCCATTGCTCCAAGAAAACAACAACGTACACATAAGGACGCATTGATGTCCATTGCTCCAAGAAGACAACAACGTACACATAAGGTCGCATTGATATCCATTGCTCCAAGAAAACAACAACGTACACATAAGGACGCATTGATGTCCATTGCTCCAAGATTACAACAACGTACACATAAGGACGCATTGATGTCCATTGCTCCAAGAAAACAACAACGTACACATAAGGTCGCATTGATGTCCATTGCTCCAAGAAAACAACAACGTACACATAAGGTCGCATTGATGTCCATTGCTCCAAGAAAACAACAACGTACACATAAGGTCGCATTGATATCCATTGCTCCAAGAAAACAACAACGTACACATAAGGTCGCATTGATGTCCATTGCTCCAAGAAAACAACAACGTACACATAAGGACGCATTGATGTCCATTGCTCCAAGAAAACAACAACGTACACATAAGGACGCATTGATGTCCATTGCTCCAAGAAGACAACAACGTACACATAAGGTCGCATTGATATCCATTGCTCCAAGAAAACAACAACGTACACATAAGGACGCATTGATGTCCATTGCTCCAAGAAGACAACAGCGTACACATAAGGACGCATTGATGTCCATTGCTCCAAGAAAACAACAACGTACACATAAGGTCGCTTGATGTCCATTGCACCAAGAAAACAACAACGTACACATAAGGACGCATTGATATCCATTGCTCCAAGAAAACAACAACGTACACATAAGGTCGCATTGATGTCCATTGCTCCAAGAAAACAACAACGTACACATAAGGACGCATTGATGTCCATTGCTCCAAGAAAACAACAACGTACACATAAGGTCGCATTGATGTCCATTGCTCCAAGAAAACAGCAACGTACACATAAGGTCGCATTGATATCCATTGCTCCAAGAAAACAACAACGTACACATAAGGTCGCATTGATGTCCATTGCTCCAAGAAAACAACAACGTACACATAAGGTCGCATTGATGTCCATTGCTCCAAGAAGACAACAACGTACACATAAGGTCGCATTGATGTCCATTGCTCCAAGAAAACAACAACGTACACATAAGGTCGCATTGATCCAAGAAAACAACAACGTACACATAAGGACGCATTGATATCCATTGCTCCAAGATTACAACAACGTACACATAAGGTCGCATTGATGTCCATTGCTCCAAGATTACAACAACGTACACATAAGGTCGCATTGATGTCCATTGCTCCAAGAAGACAACAACGTACACATAAGGACGCATTGATATCCATTGCTCCAAGATTACAACAACGTACACATAAGGACGCATTGATGTCCATTGCTCCAAGAAAACAACAACGTACACATAAGGACGCATTGATATCCATTGCTCCAAGATTACAACAACGTACACATAAGGTCGCATTGATATCCATTGCTCCAAGATTACAACAACGTACACATAAGGACGCATTGATGTCCATTGCTCCAAGAAAACAACAACGTACACATAAGGACGCATTGATATCCATTGCTCCAAGAAAACAACAACGTACACATAAGGTCGCATTGATGTCCATTGCTCCAAGAAAACAACAACGTACACATAAGGTCGCATTGATGTCCATTGCTCCAAGAAAACAACAACGTACACATAAGGTCGCATTGATGTCCATTGCTCCAAGAAGACAACAACGTACACATAAGGACGCATTGATGTCCATTGCTCCAAGAAAACAACAACGTACACATAAGGACGCATTGATGTCCATTGCTCCAAGAAAACAACAACGTACACATAAGGTCGCATTGATGTCCATTGCTCCAAGAAAACAACAACGTACACATAAGGACGCATTGATGTCCATTGCTCCAAGAAGACAACAACGTACACATAAGGTCGCATTGATGTCCATTGCTCCAAGAAAACAACAACGTACACATAAGGTCGCATTGATGTCCATTGTTCCAAGAAGACAACAACGTACACATAAGGACGCATTGATATCCATTGCTCCAAGAAAACAACAACGTACACATAAGGTCGCATTGATGTCCATTGCTCCAAGAAAACAACAACGTACACATAAGGTCGCATTGATGTCCATTGCACCAAGAAAACAACAACGTACACATAAGGTCGCATTGATGTCCATTGCACCAAGAAAACAACAACGTACACATAAGGTCGCATTGATATCCATTGCTCCAAGAAAACAACAACGTACACATAAGGTCGCACTGATGTCCATTGCTCCAAGAAAACAACAACGTACACATAAGGTCGCATTGATGTCCATTGTTCCAAGAAAACAACAACGTACACATAAGGTCGCACTGATGTCCATTGTTCCAAGAAAACAACAACGTACACATAAGGTCGCATTGATGTCCATTGCTCCAAGAAAACAACAACGTACACATAAGGTCGCATTGATGTCCATTGCTCCAGAAGACAACAACGTACACATAAGGTCGCATTGATGTCCATTGCTCCAAGAAAACAACAACGTACACATAAGGACGCATTGATGTCCATTGTTCCAAGAAAACAACAACGTACACATAAGGTCGCATTGATATCCATTGCTCCAAGAAAACAACAACGTACACATAAGGTCGCATTGATGTCCATTGTTCCAAGAAAACAACAACGTACACATAAGGTCGCATTGATGTCCATTGTTCCAAGAAAACAACAACGTACACATAAGGTCGCATTGATGTCCATTGCTCCAAGAAAACAACAACGTACACATAAGGACGCATTGATGTTCATTGCTCCAAGAAAACAACAACGTACACATAAGGTCGCTTGATGTCCATTGCTCCAAGAAGACAACAACGTACACATAAGGTCGCATTGATGTCCATTGCTCCAAGAAAACAACAACGTACACATAAGGACGCATTGATGTCCATTGTTCCAAGAAAACAACAACGTACACATAAGGTCGCATTGATATCCATTGCTCCAAGAAAACAACAACGTACACATAAGGACGCATTGATGTCCATTGCTCCAAGAAGACAACAACGTACACATAAGGTTGCATTGATATCCATTGTTCCAAGAAAACAACAACGTACACATAAGGACGCATTGATGTCCATTGCTCCAAGAAAACAACAACGTACACATAAGGACGCATTGATATCCATTGCTCCAAGAAAACAACAACGTACACATAAGGTTGCATTGATATCCATTGCTCCAAGAAAACAACAACGTACACATAAGGACGCATTGATGTCCATTGCTCCAAGAAAACAACAACGTACACATAAGGTCGCATTGATATCCATTGCTCCAAGAAAACAACAACGTACACATAAGGACGCATTGATGTCCATTGCTCCAAGAATACAACAACGTACACATAAGGTCGCATTGATATCCATTGTTCCAAGAAAACAACAACGTACACATAAGGTCGCATTGATGTCCATTGTTCCAAGAAAACAACAACGTACACATAAGGTCGCATTGATATCCATTGTTCCAAGAAAACAACAACGTACACATAAGGTCGCACTGATGTCCATTTCCAAGAAAACAACAACGTACACATAAGGTCGCATTGATGTCCATTGTTCCAAGAAAACAACAACGTACACATATGGTCGCATTGATGTCCATTGCTCCAAGAAAACAACAACGTACACATAAGGTCGCATTGATGTCCATTGCTCCAAGAAAACAACAACGTACACATAAGGTTGCATTGATGTCCATTGCTCCAAGAAAACAACAACGTACACATAAGGACGCATTGATGTCCATTGCTCCAAGAAAACAACAACGTACACATAAGGACGCATTGATGTCCATTGCTCCAAGAAAACAACAACGTACACATAAGGTCGCTTGATGTCCATTGCTCCAAGAAACAACAACGTACACATAAGGACGCATTGATGTCCATTGCTCCAAGAAGACAACAACGTACACATAAGGTCGCATTGATGTCCATTGCTCCAAGAAAACAACAACGTACACATAAGGACGCATTGATGTCCATTGCTCCAAGAAAACAACAACGTACACATAAGGACGCATTGATGTCCATTGCTCCAAGAAGAGAACAACGTACACATAAGGTCGCATTGATGTCCATTGCACCAAGAAACAACAACGTACACATAAGGTCGCATTGATGTCCATTGCTCCAAGAAAACAACAACGTACACATAAGGTCGCATTGATGTCCATTGCTCCAAGAAAACAACAACGTACACATAAGGACGCATTGATGTCCATTGCTCCAAGAAAACAACAACGTACACATAAGGTCGCATTGATATCCATTGCTCCAAGAAGACAACAACGTACACATAAGGACGCATTGATGTCAATTGCTCCAAGAAAACAACAACGTACACATAAGGTCGCATTGATGTCCATTGCTCCAAGAAGACAACAACGTACACATAAGGTCGCATTGATATCCATTGCTCCAAGAAGACAAGAAAGAGCACATAAGGTCGCATTGATGTCCATTGCTCCAAGAAGACAACAACGTACACATAAGGTCGCATTGATGTCCATTGCTCGAGAAAACAACAACGTACACATAAGGTCGCATTGAAGTCCATTGCTCCAAAAAGACAACAACGTACACATAGCTCCAAGAAAACAACAACGTACACATAAGGTCGCATTGATATCCATTGCTCCAAGAAGACAACAACGTACACATAAGGACGCATTGATGTCAATTGCTCCAAGAAGACAACAACGTACACATAAGGACGCATTGATGTCCATTGCTCCAAGAAAACAACAGCGTACACATAAGGTCGCATTGATGTCCATTGCTCCAAGAAGACAACAACGTACACATAAGGTCGCATTGATGTCCATTGCTCCAAGAAGACAACAACGTACACATAAGGACGCATTGATGTCCATTGCTCCAAGAAGACAACAACGTACACATAAGGTCGCATTGATGTCCATTGCTCCAAGAAGACAACAACGTACACATAAGGTCGCATTGATGTCCATTGATGTCCATTGCTCCAAGAAGACAACAACGTACACATAAGGACGCATTGATGTCCATTGCTCCAAGAAGACAACAACGTACACATAAGGTCGCATTGATGTCCATTGCTCCAAGAAGACAACAACGTACACATAAGGTCGCATTGATGTCCATTGCTCCAAGAAGACAACAACGTACACATAAGGTCGCATTGATGTCCATTGCTCCAAGAAGACAACAACGTACACATAAGGACGCATTGATGTCCATTGCTCCAAGAAGACAACAACGTACACATAAGGACGCATTGATGTCCATTGCTCCAAGAAGACAACAACGTACACATAAGGTCGCATTGATGTCCATTGCTCCAAGAAGACAACAACGTACACATAAGGTCGCATTGATGTCCATTGCTCCAAGAAGACAACAACGTACACATAATCGCATTGATGTCCATTGCTCCAAGAAGACAACAACGTACACATAAGGACGCATTGATGTCCATTGCTCCAAGAAGACAACAACGTACACATAAGGACGCATTGATGTCCATTGCTCCAAGAAGACAACAACGTACACATAAGGACGCATTGATGTCCATTGCTCCAAGAAAACAACAACGTACACATAAGGACGCATTGATGTCCATTGCTCCAAGAAAACAACAACGTACACATAAGGACGCATTGATGTCCATTGCTCCAAGAAGACAACAACGTACACATAAGGTCGCATTGATGACCATTGCTCCAAGAAAACAACAACGTACACATAAGGGCGCATTGATGTCATTGCTCCAAGAAGACAACAACGTACACATAAGGACGCATTGATGTCCATTGCTCCAAGAAGACAACAACGTACACATAAGGACGCATTGATGTCCATTGCTCCAAGAAGACAACAACGTACACATAAGGACGCATTGATGTCCATTGCTCAAGAAGACAACAACGTACACATAAGGACGCATTGATGTCCATTGCTCCAAGAAAACAACAACGTACACATAAGGTCGCATTGATGTCCATTGCTCCAAGAAGACAACAACGTACACATAAAGACGCATTGATGTCTGTTGCTCCAAGAAGACAACAACCTACACATAAGGTCGCATTGATGTCCATTGTTCCAAGAAAACAACAACGTACACATAAGGTCGCATTGATGTCCATTGCTCCAAGAAGACAACAACGTACACATAAGGTCGCATTGATGTCCATTGTTCCAAAAAAACAACAACGTACACATAAGGTCGCATTGATGTCCATTGCTCCAAGAAGACAACAACGTACACATAAGGTCGCATTGATGTCCATTGCTCCAAGAAGACAACAACGTACACATAAGGTCGCATTGATGTCCGTTGCTCCAAGAAGACAACAACGTACACATAAGGTCGCATTGATGTCCATTGCTCCAAGAAAACAACAACGTACACATAAGGTCGCATTGATGTCCATTGCTCCAAGAAGACAACAACGTACACATAAGGTCGCATTGATGTCCATTGCTCCAAGAAGACAACAACGTACACATAAGGTCGCATTGATGTCCATTGTTCCAAGAAAACAACAACGTACACATAAGGACGCATTGATGTCCATTGCTCCAAGAAGACAACAACGTACACATAAGGACGCATTGATGTCCATTGCTCCAAGAAGACAACAACGTACACATAAGGACGCATTGATGTCCATTGCTCCAAGAAGACAACAACGTACACATAAGGACGCATTGATGTCCATTGCTCCAAGAAAACAACAACGTACACATAAGGACGCATTGATGTCCATTGCTCCAAGAAGACAACAACGTACACATAAGGACGCATTGATGTCCATTGCTCCAAGAAGACAACAACGTACACATAAGGTCGCATTGATGTCCATTGCTCCAAGAAGACAACAACGTACACATAAGGTCGCATTGATGTCCATTGCTCCAAGAAAACAACAACGTACACATAAGGACGCATTGATGTCCATTGCTCCAAGAAAACACAACGTACACATAAGGACGCATTGATGTCCATTGCTCCAAGAAGACAACAACGTACACATAAGGACGCATTGATGTCCATTGCTCCAAAAAGACAACAACGTACACATAAGGACGCATTGATGTCCATTGCTCCAAGAAGACAACAACGTACACATAAGGACGCATTGATGTCCATTGCTCCAAGAAGACAACAACGTACACATAAGGTCGCATTGATGTCCATTGCTCCAAGAAAACAACAACGTACACATAAGGTCGCATTGATGTCCATTGCTCCAAGAAGACAACAACGTACACATAAGGTCGCATTGATGTCCATTGCTCCAAGAAAACAACAACGTACACATAAGGACGCATTGATGTCCATTGTTCCAAGAAAACAACAACGTACCATAAGGTCGCATTGATATCCATTGCTCCAAAAAACAACACGTACACATAAGGTCGCATTGATGTCCATTGTTCCAAGAAAACAACAACGTACACATAAGGTCGCATTGATGTCCATTGTTCCAAGAAAACAACAACGTACACATAAGGTCGCATTGATGTCCATTGCTCCAAGAAAACAACAACGTACACATAAGGACGCATTGATGTTCATTGCTCCAAGAAAACAACAACGTACACATAAGGTCGCTTGATGTCCATTGCTCCAAGAAGACAACAACGTACACATAAGGTCGCATTGATGTCCATTGCTCCAAGAAAACAACAACGTACACATAAGGACGCATTGATGTCCATTGTTCCAAGAAACAACAACGTACACATAAGGTCGCATTGATATCCATTGTTCCAAGAAAACAACAACGTACACATAAGGTCGCATTGATGTCCATTGTTCCAAGAAAACAACAACGTACACATAAGGTCGCATTGATGTCCATTGTTCCAAGAAAACAACAACGTACACATATGGTCGCATTGATGTCCATTGCTCCAAGAAAACAACAACGTACACATAAGGTCGCATTGATGTCCATTGCTCCAAGAAAACAACAACGTACACATAAGGTTGCATTGATGTCCATTGCTCCAAGAAAACAACAACGTACATAAGGACGCATTGATGTCCATTGCTCCAAGAAAACAACAACGTACACATAAGGACGCATTGATGTCCATTGCTCCAGAAAACAACAACGTACACATAAGGTCGCTTGATGTCCATTGCTCCAAGAAACAACAACGTACACATAAGGACGCATTGATGTCCATTGCTCCAAGAAGACAACAACGTACACATAAGGTCGCATTGATGTCCATTGCTCCAAGAAAACAACAACGTACACATAAGGACGCATTGATGTCCATTGCTCCAAGAAAACAACCGTACACATAAGGACGCATTGATGTCCATTGCTCCAAGAAGAGAACAACGTACACATAAGGTCGCATTGATGTCCATTGCACCAAGAAAACAACAACGTACACATAAGGTCGCATTGATGTCCATTGCTCCAAGAAAACAACAACGTACACATAAGGTCGCATTGATGTCCATTGCTCCAAGAAAACAACAACGTACACATAAGGACGCATTGATGTCCATTGCTCCAAGAAAACAACAACGTACACATAAGGTCGCATTGATATCCATTGCTCCAAGAAGACAACAACGTACACATAAGGACGCATTGATGTCAATTGCTCCAAGAAAACAACAACGTACACATAAGGTCGCATTGATGTCCATTGCTCCAAGAAGACAACAACGTACACATAAGGTCGCATTGATATCCATTGCTCCAAGAAGACAAGAAAGAGCACATAAGGTCGCATTGATGTCCATTGCTCCAAGAAGACAACAACGTACACATAAGGTCGCATTGATGTCCATTGCTCGAGAAAACAACAACGTACACATAAGGTCGCATTGAAGTCCATTGCTCCAAAAAGACAACAACGTACACATAAGGACGCATTGATGTCCATTGCTCCAAGAAGACAACAACGTACACATAAGGTCGCATTGATTTCCATTGCTCCAAGAAACAACAACGTACACATAAGGACGCATTGATGTCCATTGCTCCAAGAAGACAACAACGTACACATAAGGACGCATTGATGTCCATTGCTCCAAGAAAACAACAGCGTACACATAAGGTCGCATTGATGTCCATTGCTCCAAGAAGACAACAACGTACACATAAGGTCGCATTGATGTCCATTGCTCCAAGAAGACAACAACGTACACATAAGGACGCATTGATGTCCATTGCTCCAGAAGACAACAACGTACACATAAGGTCGCATTGATGTCCATTGCTCCAAGAAGACAACAACGTACACATAAGGTCGCATTGATGTCCATTGATTCCATTGCTCCAAGAAGACAACAACGTACACATAAGGACGCATTGATGTCCATTGCTCCAAGAAGACAACAACGTACACATAAGGTCGCATTGATGTCCATTGCTCCAAGAAACAACAACGTACACATAAGGTCGCATTGATGTCCATTGCTCCAAGAAGACAACAACGTACACATAAGGTCGCATTGATGTCCATTGCTCCAAGAAGACAACAACGTACACATAAGGACGCATTGATGTCCATTGCTCCAAGAAGACAACAACGTACACATAAGGACGCATTGATGTCCATTGCTCCAAGAAGACAACAACGTACACATAAGGTCGCATTGATGTCCATTGCTCCAAGAAGACAACAACGTACACATAAGGTCGCATTGATGTCCATTGCTCCAAGAAGACAACAACGTACACATAAGGTCGCATTGATGTCCATTGCTCCAAGAAGACAACAACGTAACACATAAGGACGCATTGATGTCCATTGCTCCAAGAAGACAACAACGTACACATAAGGACGCATTGATGTCCATTGCTCCAAGAAGACAACAACGTACACATAAGGACGCATTGATGTCCATTGCTCCAAGAAAACAACAACGTACACATAAGGACGCATTGATGTCCATTGCTCCAAGAAAACAACAACGTACACATAAGGTCGCATTGATGTCCATTGCTCCAAGAAGACAACAACGTACACATAAGGTCGCATTGATGACCATTGCTCCAAGAAAACAACAACGTACACATAAGGGCGCATTGATGTCCATTGCTCCAAGAAGACAACAACGTACACATAAGGACGCATTGATGTCCATTGCTCCAAGAAGACAACAACGTACACATAAGGACGCATTGATGTCCATTGCTCCAAGAAGACAACGTACACATAAGGACGCATTGATGTCCATTGCTCCAAGAAGACAACAACGTACACATAAGGACGCATTGATGTCCATTGCTCCAAGAAAACAACAAACGTACACATAAGGTCGCATTGATGTCCATTGCTCCAAGAAGACAACAACGTACACATAAAGACGCATTGATGTCTGTTGCTCCAAGAAGACAACAACCTACACATAAGGTCGCATTGATGTCCATTGTTCCAAGAAAACAACAACGTACACATAAGGTCGCATTGATGTCCATTGCTCCAAGAAGACAACAACGTACACATAAGGTCGCATTGATGTCCATTGTTCCAAAAAAACAACAACGTACACATAAGGTCGCATTGATGTCCATTGCTCCAAGAAGACAACAGTACACATAAGGTCGCATTGATGTCCGTTGCTCCAAGAAGACAACAACGTACACATAAGGTCGCATTGATGTCCGTTGCTCCAAGAAGACAACAACGTACACATAAGGTCGCATTGATGTCCATTGCTCCAAGAAAACAACAACGTACACATAAGGTCGCATTGATGTCCATTGCTCCAAGAAGACAACAACGTACACATAAGGTCGCATTGATGTCCATTGCTCCAAGAAGACAACAACGTACACATAAGGTCGCATTGATGTCCATTGTTCCAAGAAAACAACAACGTACACATAAGGACGCATTGATGTCCATTGCTCCAAGAAGACAACAACGTACACATAAGGACGCATTGATGTCCATTGCTCCAAGAGACAACAACGTACACATAAGGACGCATTGATGTCCATTGCTCCAAGAAGACAACAACGTACACATAAGGACGCATTGATGTCCATTGCTCCAAGAAAACAACAACGTACACATAAGGACGCATTGATGTCCATTGCTCCAAGAAGACAACAACGTACACATAAGGACGCATTGATGTCCATTGCTCCAAGAAACAACAACGTACACATAAGGTCGCATTGATGTCCATTGCTCCAAGAAGACAACAACGTACACATAAGGTCGCATTGATGTCCATTGCTCCAAGAAAACAACAACGTACACATAAGGACGCATTGATGTCCATTGCTCCAAGAAAACAACAACGTACACATAAGGACGCATTGATGTCCATTGCTCCAAGAAGACAACAACGTACACATAAGGACGCATTGATGTCCATTGCTCCAAAAACAACAACGTACACATAAGGACGCATTGATGTCCATTGCTCCAAGAAGACAACAACGTACACATAAGGACGCATTGATGTCCATTGCTCCAAGAAGACAACAACGTACACATAAGGACGCATTGATGTCCATTGCTCCAAGAAGACAACAACGTACACATAAGGACGCATTGATGTCCATTGCTCCAAGAAAACAACAACGTACACATAAGGACGCATTGATGTCCATTGCTCCAAGAAACAACAACGTACACATAAGGACGCATTGATGTCCATTGCTCCAGAAAACAAAAACGTACACATAAGGTCGCATTGATGTCCATTGCTCCAAGAAGACAACAACGTACACATAAGGTCGCATTGATGTCCATAGTTCCAAGAAAACAACAACGTACACATAAGGTCGCATTGATGTCCATTGCTCCAAGAAGACAACAACGTACACATAAGGTCGCATTGATGTCCATTGCTCCAAGAAGACAACAACACGTACACATAAGGTCGCATTGATGTCCATTGCTCCAAGAAGACACAACGTACACATAAGGACGCATTGATGTCCATGCTCCAAGAAGACAACAACGTACACATAAGGACGCTAAATGTCCATTGCTCCAAGAAGACAACAACGTACACATAAGGACGCATTGATGTCCATTGCTCCAAGAAGACAACAAACGTACACATAAGGACGCATTGATGTCCATTGCTCCAAGAAGACAACAACGTACACATAAGGACGCATTGATGTCCATTGCTCCAAGAAGACAACAACGTACACATAAGGTCGATTGATGTCCATTGCTCCAAGAAGACAACAACGTACACATAAGGTCGCATTGATGTCCATTGCTCCAAGAAGACAACAACGTACACATAAGGTCGCATTGATGTCCATTGCTCCAAGAAGACAACAACGTACACATAAGGACGCATTGATGTCCATTGCTCCAAGAAACAACAACGTACACATAAGGACGCATTGATGTCCATTGCTCCAAGAAAACAACAACGTACACATAAGGTCGCATTGATGTCCATTGCTCCAAGAGACAACAACGTACACATAAGGTCGCATTGATGTCCATTGCTCCAAGAAGACAACAACGTACACATAAGGACGCATTGATGTCCATTGCTCCAAGAAACAACAACGTACACATAAGGTCGCATTGATGTCCATTGCTCCAAGAAAACAACAACGTACACATAAGGTCGCATTGATGTCCATTGTTCCAAGAAAACAACAACGTACACATAAGGTCGCATTGATGTCCATTGCACCAAGAAAACAACAACGTACACATAAGGACGCATTGATGTCCATTGCTCCAAGAAAACAACAACGTACACATAAGGTCGCATTGATGTCCATTGATGTCCATTGCTCCAAGAAAACAACAACGTACACATAAGGTCGCATTGATGTCCATTGCTCCAAGAAAACAACAACGTACACATAAGGTCGCATTGATGTCCATTGCTCCAAGAAAACAACAACGTACACATAAGTGCATGATGTCATTGATGTCCATTGCTCCAAGAAAACAACAACGTACACATAAGGTCGCATTGTTCATTGCTCCAAGAAGACAACAACGTACACATAAGGTCGCATTGATGTCCATTGCTCCAAGAAAACAACAACGTACACATAAGGACGCATTGATGTCCATTGCTCCAAGAAAACAACAACGTACACATAAGGTCGCATTGATGTCCATTGCTCCAAGAAAACAACAACGTACACATAAGGTCGCATTGATGTCCATTGCTCCAAGAAAACAACAACGTACACATAAGGTCGCATTGATGTCCATTGCACCAAGAAAACAACAACGTACACATAAGGTCGCATTGATGTCCATTGCACCAAGAAAACAACAACGTACACATAAGGTCGCATTGATGTCCATTGCTCCAAGAAAACAACAACGTACACATAAGGTCGCATTGATGTCCATTGCTCCAAGAAAACAACAACGTACACATAAGGTCGCATTGATGTCCATTGCTCCAAGAAAACAACAACGTACACATAAGGTCGCACTTGATGTCCATTGCTCCAAGAAAACAACAACGTACACATAAGGTCGCATTGATGTCCATTGCTCCAAGAAAACAACAACGTACACATAAGGACGCATTGATGTCCATTGCTCCAAGAAAACAACAACGTACACATAAGGACGCATTGATGTCCATTGCTCCAAGAAAACAACAACGTACACATAAGGTCGCTTGATGTCCATTGCTCCAAGAAAACAACAACGTACACATAAGGACGCATTGATGTCCATTGCTCCAAGAAAACAACAACGTACACATAAGGTCGCTTGATGTCCATTGCTCCAAGAAAACAACAACGTACACATAAGGTCGCATTGATGTCCATTGCTCCAAGAAAACAACAACGTACACATAAGGTCGCATTGATGTCCATTGCTCCAAGAAAACAACAACGTACACATAAGGTCGCATTGATGTCCATTGCTCCAAGAAAACAACAACGTACACATAAGGTCGCATTGATGTCCATTGCTCCAAGAAAACAACAACGTACACATAAGGTCGCATTGATGTCCATTGCTCCAAGAAAACAACAACGTACACATAAGGTCGCATTGATGTCCATTGCTCCAAGAAAACAACAACGTACACATAAGGTCGCATTGATGTCCATTGCTCCAAGAAAACAACAACGTACACATAAGGTCGCATTGATGTCCATTGCTCCAAGAAAACAACAACGTACACATAAGGTCGCATTGATGTCCATTGCTCCAAGAAAACAACAACGTACACATAAGGTCGCATTGATGTCCATTGCTCCAAGAAGACAACAACGTACACATAAGGTCGCATTGATGTCCATTGCTCCAAGAAAACAACAACGTACACATAAGGACGCATTGATGTCCATTGCTCCAAGAAAACAACAACGTACACATAAGGTCGCATTGATGTCCATTGCTCCAAGAAAACAACAACGTACACATAAGGTCGCATTGATGTCCATTGCTCCAAGAAAACAACAACGTACACATAAGGTCGCATTGATGTCCATTGCTCCAAGAAAACAACAACGTACACATAAGGACGCATTGATGTCCATTGCTCCAAGAAAACAACAACGTACACATAAGGACGCATTGATGTCCATTGCTCCAAGAAAACAACAACGTACACATAAGGTCGCATTGATGTCCATTGCTCCAAGAAGACAACAACGTACACATAAGGTCGCTTGATGTCCATTGTTCCAAGAAAACAACAACGTACACATAAGGTCGCATTGATGTCCATTGCTCCAAGAAGACAACAACGTACACATAAGGTCGCATTGATGTCCATTGCTCCAAGAAAACAACAACGTACACATAAGGTCGCATTGATGTCCATTGCTCCAAGAAAACAACAACGTACACATAAGGTCGCATTGATGTCCATTGCTCCAAGAAACAACAACGTACACATAAGGTCGCATTGATGTCCATTGCTCCAAGAAAACAACAACGTACACATAAGGTCGCATTGATGTCCATTGCTCCAAGAAACAACAACGTACACATAAGGTCGCATTGATGTCCATTGCTCCAAGAAAACAACAACGTACACATAAGGATCGCATTGATGTCCATTGCTCCAAGAAAACAACAACGTACACATAAGGTCGCATTGATGTCCATTGCTCCAAGAAAACAACAACGTACACATAAGGTCGCATTGATGTCCATTGCTCCAAGAAAACAACAACGTACACATAAGGTCGCATTGATGTCCATTGCTCCAAGAAAACAACAACGTACACATAAGGTCGCATTGATGTCCATTGCTCCAAGAAAACAACAACGTACACATAAGGTCGCATTGATGTCCATTGCTCCAAGAAAACAACAACGTACACATAAGGTCGCATTGATGTCCATTGCTCCAAGAAAACAACAACGTACACATAAGGACGCATTGATGTCCATTGCTCCAAGAAAACAACAACGTACACATAAGGTCGCATTGATGTCCATTGCTCCAAGAAAACAACAACGTACACATAAGGTCGCATTGATGTCCATTGCTCCAAGAAAACAACAACGTACACATAAGGTCGCATTGATGTCCATTGCTCCAAGAAAACAACAACGTACACATAAGGTCGCATTGATGTCCATTGCTCCAAGAAACAACAACGTACACATAAGGTCGCATTGATGTCCATTGCTCCAAGAAAACAACAACGTACACATAAGGTCGCATTGATGTCCATTGCTCCAAGAAAACAACAACGTACACATAAGGTCGCATTGATGTCCATTGCTCCAAGAAAACAACAACGTACACATAAGGTCGCATTGATGTCCATTGCTCCAAGAAAACAACAACGTACACATAAGGTCGCATTGATGTCCATTGCTCCAAGAAAACAACAACGTACACATAAGGTCGCATTGATGTCCATTGCTCCAAGAAAACAACAACGTACACATAAGGTCGCATTGATGTCCATTGCTCCAAGAAAACAACAACGTACACATAAGGTCGCATTGATGTCCATTGCTCCAAGAAAACAACAACGTACACATAAGGTCGCATTGATGTCCATTGCTCCAAGAAAACAACAACGTACACATAAGGTCGCATTGATGTCCATTGCTCCAAGAAAACAACAACGTACACATAAGGTCGCATTGATGTCCATTGCTCCAAGAAAACAACAACGTACACTTAAGGTCGCTTGATGTCCATTGTTCCAAGAAAACAACAACGTACACATAAGGTCGCATTGATGTCCATTGCACCAAGAAAACAACAACGTACACATAAGGACGCATTGATATCCATTGCACAAGGTCGCATTGATATCCATTGCTCCAAGAAAACAACAACGTACACATAAGGACGCATTGATGTCCATTGCTCCAAGAAAACAACAACGTACACATAAGGATCGCATTGATGTCCATTGCTCCAAGAAAACAACAACGTACACATAAGGTCGCATTGATGTCCATTGCTCCAAGAAAACAACAACGTACACATAAGGTCGCATTGATGTCCATTGCTCCAAGAAAACAACAACGTACACATAAGGTCGCATTGATGTCCATTGCTCCAAGAAAACAACAACGTACACATAAGGTCGCATTGATGTCCATTGCTCCAAGAAAACAACAACGTACACATAAGGTCGCATTGATGTCCATTGCTCCAAGAAAACAACAACGTACACATAAGGATCGCATTGATGTCCATTGCTCCAAGAAAACAACAACGTACACATAAGGATCGCATTGATGTCCATTGCTCCAAGAAACAACAACGTACACATAAGGTCGCATTGATGTCCATTGCTCCAAGAAAACAACAACGTACACATAAGGTCGCATTGATGTCCATTGCTCCAAGAAAACAACAACGTACACATAAGGTCGCATTGATGTCCATTGCTCCAAGAAAACAACAACGTACACATAAGGTCGCATTGATGTCCATTGCTCCAAGAAAACAACAACGTACACATAAGGTCGCATTGATGTCCATTGCTCCAAGAAAACAACAACGTACACATAAGGTCGCATTGATGTCCATTGCTCCAAGAAACAACAACGTACACATAAGGTCGCATTGATGTCCATTGCTCCAAGAAAACAACAACGTACACATAAGGTCGCATTGATGTCCATTGCTCCAAGAAAACAACAACGTACACATAAGGATCGCATTGATGTCCATTGCTCCAAGAAAACAACAACGTACACATAAGGTCGCATTGATGTCCATTGCTCCAAGAAAACAACAACGTACACATAAGGATCGCATTGATGTCCATTGCTCCAAGAAAACAACAACGTACACATAAGGACGCATTGATGTCCATTGCTCCAAGAAAACAACAACGTACACATAAGGTCGCATTGATGTCCATTGCTCCAAGAAAACAACAACGTACACATAAGGATCGCATTGATGTCCATTGCTCCAAGAAAACAACAACGTACACATAAGGTCGCATTGATGTCCATTGCTCCAAGAAAACAACAACGTACACATAAGGTCGCATTGATGTCCATTGCTCCAAGAAAACAACAACGTACACATAAGGTCGCATTGATGTCCATTGCTCCAAGAAAACAACAACGTACACATAAGGTCGCATTGATGTCCATTGCTCCAAGAAACAACAACGTACACATAAGGTCGCATTGATGTCCATTGCTCCAAGAAAACAACAACGTACACATAAGGTCGCATTGATGTCCATTGCTCCAAGAAAACAACAACGTACACATAAGGACGCATTGATGTCCATTGCTCCAAGAAAACAACAACGTACACATAAGGACGCATTGATGTCCATTGCTCCAAGAAAACAACAACGTACACATAAGGTCGCATTGATGTCCATTGCTCCAAGAAAACAACAACGTACACATAAGGATCGCATTGATGTCCATTGCTCCAAGAAAACAACAACGTACACATAAGGTCGCATTGATGTCCATTGCTCCAAGAAAACAACAACGTACACATAAGGTCGCATTGATGTCCATTGCTCCAAGAAAACAACAACGTACACATAAGGTCGCATTGATGTCCATTGCTCCAAGAAAACAACAACGTACACATAAGGTCGCATTGATGTCCATTGCTCCAAGAAAACAACAACGTACACATAAGGATCGCATTGATGTCCATTGCTCCAAGAAAACAACAACGTACACATAAGGTCGCATTGATGTCCATTGCTCCAAGAAAACAACAACGTACACATAAGGTCGCATTGATGTCCATTGCTCCAAGAAAACAACAACGTACACATAAGGTCGCATTGATGTCCATTGCTCCAAGAAACAACAACGTACACATAAGGTCGCATTGATGTCCATTGCTCCAAGAAAACAACAACGTACACATAAGGTCGCATTGATGTCCATTGCTCCAAGAAAACAACAACGTACACATAAGGTCGCATTGATGTCCATTGCTCCAAGAAAACAACAACGTACACATAAGGTCGCATTGATGTCCATTGCTCCAAGAAAACAACAACGTACACATAAGGTCGCATTGATGTCCATTGCTCCAAGAAAACAACAACGTACACATAAGGTCGCATTGATGTCCATTGCTCCAAGAAAACAACAACGTACACATAAGGTCGCATTGATGTCCATTGCTCCAAGAAAACAACAACGTACACATAAGGTCGCATTGATGTCCATTGCTCCAAGAAAACAACAACGTACACATAAGGTCGCATTGATGTCCATTGCTCCAAGAAAACAACAACGTACACATAAGGTCGCATTGATGTCCATTGCTCCAAGAAAACAACAACGTACACATAAGGTCGCATTGATGTCCATTGCTCCAAGAAAACAACAACGTACACATAAGGACGCATTGATGTCCATTGCTCCAAGAAAACAACAACGTACACATAAGGACGCATTGATGTCCATTGCTCCAAGAAACAACAACGTACACATAAGGTACGCATTGATGTCCATTGCTCCAAGAAAACAACAACGTACACATAAGGTCGCATTGATGTCCATTGCTCCAAGAAAACAACAACGTACACATAAGGACGCATTGATGTCCATTGCTCCAAGAAAACAACAACGTACACATAAGGACGCATTGATGTCCATTGCTCCAAGAAAACAACAACGTACACATAAGGACGCATTGATGTCCATTGCTCCAAGAAAACAACAACGTACACATAAGGATCGCATTGATGTCCATTGCTCCAAGAAAACAACAACGTACACATAAGGTCGCATTGATGTCCATTGCTCCAAGAAAACAACAACGTACACATAAGGATCGCATTGATGTCCATTGCTCCAAGAAAACAACAACGTACACATAAGGTACGCATTGATGTCCATTGCTCCAAGAAAACAACAACGTACACATAAGGTCGCATTGATGTCCATTGCTCCAAGAAAACAACAACGTACACATAAGGTCGCATTGATGTCCATTGCTCCAAGAAACAACAACGTACACATAAGGACGCATTGATGTCCATTGCTCCAAGAAAACAACAACGTACACATAAGGTCGCATTGATGTCCATTGCTCCAAGAAAACAACAACGTACACATAAGGTCGCATTGATGTCCATTGCTCCAAGAAAACAACAACGTACACATAAGGTCGCATTGATGTCCATTGCTCCAAGAAAACAACAACGTACACATAAGGTCGCATTGATGTCCATTGCTCCAAGAAAACAACAACGTACACATAAGGTCGCATTGATGTCCATTGCTCCAAGAAAACAACAACGTACACATAAGGTCGCATTGATGTCCATTGCTCCAAGAAAACAACAACGTACACATAAGGTCGCATTGATGTCCATTGCTCCAAGAAAACAACAACGTACACATAAGGTCGCATTGATGTCCATTGCTCCAAGAAAACAACAACGTACACATAAGGTCGCATTGATGTCCATTGCTCCAAGAAAACAACAACGTACACATAAGGTCGCATTGATGTCCATTGCTCCAAGAAAACAACAACGTACACATAAGGTCGCATTGATGTCCATTGCTCCAAGAAAACAACAACGTACACATAAGGTCGCATTGATGTCCATTGCTCCAAGAAAACAACAACGTACACATAAGGTCGCATTGATGTCCATTGCTCCAAGAAAACAACAACGTACACATAAGGTCGCATTGATGTCCATTGCTCCAAGAAAACAACAACGTACACATAAGGTCGCATTGATGTCCATTGCTCCAAGAAAACAACAACGTACACATAAGGTCGCATTGATGTCCATTGCTCCAAGAAAACAACAACGTACACATAAGGTCGCATTGATGTCCATTGCTCCAAGAAACAACAACGTACACATAAGGTCGCATTGATGTCCATTGCTCCAAGAAAACAACAACGTACACATAAGGTCGCATTGATGTCCATTGCTCCAAGAAAACAACAACGTACACATAAGGTCGCATTGATGTCCATTGCTCCAAGAAAACAACAACGTACACATAAGGTCGCATTGATGTCCATTGCTCCAAGAAAACAACAACGTACACATAAGGTCGCATTGATGTCCATTGCTCCAAGAAAACAACAACGTACACATAAGGTCGCATTGATGTCCATTGCTCCAAGAAAACAACAACGTACACATAAGGTCGCATTGATGTCCATTGCTCCAAGAAAACAACAACGTACACATAAGGTCGCATTGATGTCCATTGCTCCAAGAAAACAACAACGTACACATAAGGTCGCATTGATGTCCATTGCTCCAAGAAAACAACAACGTACACATAAGGTCGCATTGATGTCCATTGCTCCAAGAAACAACAACGTACACATAAGGTCGCATTGATGTCCATTGCTCCAAGAAAACAACAACGTACACATAAGGTCGCATTGATGTCCATTGCTCCAAGAAAACAACAACGTACACATAAGGTCGCTTGATGTCCATTGCTCCAAGAAAACAACAACGTACACATAAGGACGCATTGATGTCCATTGCTCCAAGAAAACAACAACGTACACATAAGGACGCATTGATGTCCATTGCTCCAAGAAAACAACAACGTACACATAAGGTCGCATTGATGTCCATTGCTCCAAGAAAACAACAACGTACACATAAGGTCGCTTGATGTCCATTGCTCCAAGATTACAACAACGTACACATAAGATCGCATTGATGTCCATTGCTCCAAGAAAACAACAACGTACACATAAGATCGCATTGATGTCCATTGCTCCAAGAAAACAACAACGTACACATAAGGATCGCATTGATGTCCATTGCTCCAAGAAAACAACAACGTACACATAAGGACGCATTGATGTCCATTGCTCCAAGAAAACAACAACGTACACATAAGGTCGCATTGATGTCCATTGCTCCAAGAAAACAACAACGTACACATAAGGTCGCATTGATGTCCATTGCTCCAAGAAAACAACAACGTACACATAAGGTCGCATTGATGTCCATTGCTCCAAGAAAACAACAACGTACACATAAGGTCGAATTGATGTCCATTGCTCCAAGAAAACAACAACGTACACATAAGGTCGCATTGATGTCCATTGCTCCAAGAAAACAACAACGTACACATAAGGACGCATTGATGTCCATTGCACCAAGAAAACAACAACGTACACATAAGGTCGCATTGATGTCCATTGCTCCAAGAAAACAACAACGTACACATAAGGTCGCATTGATGTCCATTGCTCCAAGAAAACAACAACGTACACATAAGGAGGCTTGATGTCCATTGCTCCAAGAAAACAACAACGTACACATAAGGTCGAATTGATGTCCATTGCTCCAAGAAAACAACAACGTACACATAAGGTCGCATTGATGTCCATTGCTCCAAGAAAACAACAACGTACACATAAGGTCGCATTGATGTCCATTGCTCCAAGAAAACAACAACGTACACATAAGGACGCATTGATGTCCATTGCTCCAAGAAAACAACAACGTACACATAAGGTCGCATTGATGTCCATTGCTCCAAGAAAACAACAACGTACACATAAGGTCGCTTGATGTCCATTGCTCCAAGAAAACAACAACGTACACATAAGGTCGCTTGATGTCCATTGCTCCAAGAAAACAACAACGTACACATAAGGTCGCTTGATGTCCATTGCTCCAAGAAAACAACAACGTACACATAAGGTCGCTTGATGTCCATTGCTCCAAGAAAACAACAACGTACACATAAGGTCGCTTGATGTCCATTGCTCCAAGATTACAACAACGTACACATAAGGTCGCTTGATGTCCATTGCTCCAAGAAAACAACAACGTACACATAAGGTCGCATTGATGTCCATTGCTCCAAGAAAACAACAACGTACACATAAGGACGCATTGATGTCCATTGTTCCAAGAAGACAACAACGTACACATAAGGTCGCATTGATGTCCATTGCTCCAAGAAAACAACAACGTACACATAAGGTCGCATTGATGTCCATTGCTCCAAGAAAACAACAACGTACACATAAGGACGCATTGATGTCCATTGCTCCAAGAAAACAACAACGTACACATAAGGTCGCATTGATGTCCATTGCTCCAAGAAAACAACAACGTACACATAAGGTCGAATTGATGTCCATTGCTCCAAGAAAACAACAACGTACACATAAGGTCGCATTGATGTCCATTGCTCCAAGAAAACAACAACGTACACATAAGGACGCATTGATGTACATTGCTCCAAGAAAACAACAACGTACACATAAAATCGCATTGATGTCCATTGCTCCAAGAAAACAACAACGTACACATAAGGTCGCATTGATGTCCATTGCTCCAAGAAAACAACAACGTACACATAAGGTCGCATTGATGTCCATTGCTCCAAGAAAACAACAACGTACACATAAGGTCGCATTGATGTCCATTGCTCCAAGAAAACAACAACGTACACATAAGGTCGCATTGATGTCCATTGCTCCAAGAAAACAACAACGTACACATAAGATCGCATTGATGTCCATTGCTCCAAGAAAACAACAACGTACACATAAGGTCGCATTGATGTACATTGCTCCAAGAAAACAACAACGTACACATAAGGTCGCATTGATGTACATTGCTCCAAGAAAACAACAACGTACACATAAGGTCGCATTGATGTCCATTGCTCCAAGAAAACAACAACGTACACATAAGGTCGCTTGATGTCCATTGCTCCAAGAAAACAACAACGTACACATAAGGACGCATTGATGTCCATTGCTCCAAGAAAACAACAACGTACACATAAGGTCGCTTGATGTCCATTGCTCCAAGAAAACAACAACGTACACATAAGGTCGCATTGATATCCATTGCTCCAAGAAAACAACAACGTACACATAAGGTCGCATTGATGTCCATTGCTCCAAGAAAACAACAACGTACACATAAGGTCGCATTGATGTCCATTGTTCCAAGAAGACAGCAACGTACACATAAGGTCGCTTGATGTCCATTGCTCCAAGAAAACAACAACGTACACATAAGGTCGCATTGATATCCATTGCTCCAAGAAAACAACAACGTACACATAAGGTCGCTTGATGTCCATTGCTCCAAGAAAACAACAACGTACACATAAGGTCGCATTGATGTCCATTGCTCCAAGAAAACAACAACGTACACATAAGGACGCATTGATGTCCATTGTTCCAAGAAAACAACAACGTACACATAAGGTCGCATTGATGTCCATTGCTCCAAGAAAACAACAACGTACACATAAGGACGCATTGATGTCCATTGCTCCAAGAAAACAACAACGTACACATAAGGTCGCATTGATGTCCATTGCTCCAAGAAAACAACAACGTACACATAAGGTCGCATTGATGCCCATTGCTCCAAGAAAACAACAACGTACACATAAGGTCGCATTGATGTCCATTGTTCCAAGAAAACAACAACGTACACATAAGGACGCATTGATGTCCATTGCTCCAAGAAAACAACAACGTACACATAAGGACGCATTGATGTCCATTGCTCCAAGAAAACAACAACGTACACATAAGGTCGCATTGATGTCCATTGCTCCAAAAAAACAACAGCGTACACATAAGGTCGCATTGATGTCCATTGCTCCAAGAAAACAACAACGTACACATAAGGTCGCATTGATGTCCATTGCTCCAAGAAAACAACAACGTACACATATGGTCGCTTGATGTCCATTGCTCCAAGAAAACAACAACGTACACATAAGGTCGCATTGATATCCATTGCTCCAAGAAAACAACAGCGTACACATAAGGACGCATTGATGTCCATTGCTCCAAGAAAACAACAACGTACACATAAGGACGCATTGATGTCCATTGCTCCAAGAAAACAACAACGTACACATAAGATCGCATTGATGTCCATTGCTCCAAGAAAACAACAACGTACACATAAGGTCGCATTGATGTACATTGTTCCAAGAAGACAACAACGTACACATAAGGTCGCATTAATTTCAATTGCTCCAAGAAAACAACAACGTACACATAAGGTCGCATTAATTTCAATTGCTCCAAGAAAACAACAGCGTACACATAAGGTCGCTTGATGTCCATTGCTCCAAGAAAACAACAACGTACACATAAGGACGCATTGATGTCCATTGCTCCAAGAAAACAACAACGTACACATAAGATCGCATTGATGTCCATTGCTCCAAGAAAACAACAACGTACACATAAGGTCGCATTGATGTTCATTGCTCCAAGAAAACAACAACGTACACATAAGGACGCATTGATGTCCATTGCTCCAAGAGAACAACAACGTACACATAAGGTCGCATTGATGTCCCTTGCTACAAGAAAACAACAACGTACACATATGGTCGCATTGATGTCCATTGCTCCAAGAAGACAACAACGTACACATAAGGTCGCATTAATTTCAATTGCTCCAAGAAAACAACAACGTACACATAAGGTCGCATTGATGTCCATTGCTCCAAGAAAACAACAACGTACACATAAGGTCGCATTGATGTCTATTGCTCCAAGAAAACAACAACGTACACATAAGGTCGCATTGATGTTCATTGCTCCAAGAAAACAACAACGTACACATAAGGTCGCATTGATGTCCATTGCTCCAAGAAAACAACAACGTACACATAAGGTCGCATTGATGTCCCTTGCTACAAGAAAACAACAACGTACACATATGGTCGCATTGATGTCCATTGCTCCAAGAAAACAACAACGTACACATAAGGTCGCATTGATGTCCCTTGCTACAAGAAAACAACAACGTACACATATGGTCGCATTGATGTCCATTGCTCCAAGAAGACAACAACGTACACATAAGGTCGCATTAATTTCAATTGCTCCAAGAAAACAACAACGTACACATAAGGTCGCATTGATGTCCATTGCTCCAAGAAAACAACAACGTACACATAAGGTCGCATTGATGTCCATTGCTCCAAGAAAACAACAACGTACACATAAGGTCGCTTGATGTCCATTGCTCCAAGAAAACAACAACGTACACATAAGGTCGCATTGATGTCCATTGCTCCAAGAAAACAACAAAAAAAGAGGAATTGATAAGCATTGTATTTTAGATGTTTGTTTTTCTATCGTTATCACTTGAAATGTCTCTCGAAGCATTCAAATACGCATTCGAGTAAATTAACAAAACAGCGGTGGAGTGTACGCCTTTCCAATTATGTTTATAGTCGAAAAAGGCATATTCGACGAATATAGCAGATAAACATACGGGCTTTGCGTGTTGTCTCTGGCAGCATTTTCCTCACGTTTCTTCTGAATATCTTCACCAGATTTTAAATAATGAGAAAGGTTGGCTTATTTACACGCCGTTGACAAAGCCATCGGTCTCATGTCTATGACAACACCTTAAATGATTTCCCCCGAATATTACACGAGCAATGTAGAAAAAAGCAGTTTCACAGTTTTATGTTTATTAAATTCTAAACCTTTACTACAGTGCAATAATTTAGTTAAACCTTACGTATGCTAGGGTTAATCGTCTCGTGTATCTAACTTTTTTGGAAGTATATTTAAAACATATTTTAATAAATTTCAAGAGGATGCCGCAACTTCATTATCAAAACATTACAAAATGCATTGACAACATGGAGGCGAATAACCTAAACGTTGGAATACGTTCTCTACAGGTATCCAATACTGTTCCGTATGAATGATAACAACTACAATAATACTGGACACATTTGGACACACCCTTGTCATGTCTCAACATTTTAAACGACTATTATGGAATCGTGAGCGTATTTAAGACTTGGGATCACTGGGGGTTTTTTATCCATCACAAGAAGCTCTCCTAGAGGCCTGTTATTGTACAGTAATGTTGCTTGGTCTTGTTGGCAATTCGTATATTTGCTACATTGTTATCAAGTTCAAGCATTTGCAAGAACCTCAGAATGTACTTAATCTTACGTTTTCTATTTTAATGCGTTTGGTGTGTTGCGGTAACGAACACGCTCGCAGATTATGACTACCACTTCTTTTTGAACTTGAAAACAATCACGCCGACGCATAAAAAAATATTCAGTCTTAGAATTAGAGCTACCGGATTTGTAAGTCAATGCAAGGCCGTCGTAAAATAAGAATTACTGGGTTTGTCTCTTGAGACATGACTGTCGTAGAATTAGAGCTTCCGGAGTAGCAGGAACAAGCGAAGAACTAGAACTGCCGGGCTTGTCCCTGCAGGCAAAGAAGGCGTAGAACTAGAACTGCCGGGCTTAAAACTAGAGCTTCCGGGCTTGTCCCTAAAGGCAGGGAAGGATTAGTATTAGAACTTCCGGGCTTGTCCCTGAAGGCAGGGAAGGAGTGGAACTAGAACTCTCGAGCTTGTCCCTGAAGGCAGGGAAGGTGTAGAATTAGAACTGCCGGGCTTGTCCCTAAAGGCAGGGAAGGTGTAGAATTAGAACTGCCGGGCTTGTCCCTGAAGGCAGGGAAGGATTAGAACTAGAACTCTCGAGCTTGTCCCTGAAGGCAGGGAAGGCGTAAAACTAGAATTACCGGGCTTGTCCTTGAAGGCAGTGAAGGCGTAGAACTAGAACTCTCGAGCTTGTCCCTGAAGGCAGGGAAGGCGTAGAACTAGAACTGCCGGGCTTGTCCCTGAAGGCAGGGAAGGCGTCGAATTAGATCTGCTGGGCTTTTCCCTGAAGGCAGGGAAGGCGTAGAACTAGAACTGCCGGGCTTGTCTCAGAAGGCAGGGAAGGCGTAGAACTAGAACTCTCGAGCTTGTCCCTGAAGGCAGCGAAGGATTAGAACTAGAACTGCCAGGTTTGTCCCTGAATGCAGCGAAGGATTAGAATTAGAACTGCCGGGCTTGTCCCTGAAGGCAGGAAAGGCATAGAATTAGAAAATGCCGGGCTTGTCCCTGAAAGCAGGGAAAGCGTAGAATTAGAACTGCCGGGCTTGTCCCTGAAGGCAGGGAAGGCGTAGAATTAGAACTGCCGGGCTTGTCCCTGAAGGCAGGGAAAGCGTAGAATTAGAACTGCCGGGCTTGTCCCTGAAGGCAGGGAAGGCGTAGAATTAGAACTGCCGGGCTTGTCCCTGAAGGCAGGGAAGGCGTAGAATTAGAACTGCCGGGCTTGTCCCTGAAGGCAGGGAAGGCGTAGAATTAGAACTGCCGGGCTTGTCCCTGAAGGCAGGGAATGCGTAGAATTAGAGCTTCCGTGCTTGTCCCTGAAAGTTGTGTTTTCGTTATAATGTGTTTGAACGAAGCATTTTGAATGTATTTTTTTTGTTAAATCACATGACAAATGTAGACGATATCTAATTATTATTACTTTTAACATAAATATTTTTAACAGCACATTGTTTCGTCTATTAGACACAAAAATAGATCAGGTGCATAAGGCGTTGTTATCGCCAATGACGAAGGCATTTATAGGCTTGTTCGCATCAATAATCTAAAGAGGAAACCCTTCTTTTTTATTAATTATGCCTATTAATTTCAGACAAATTCCACAGGGACTTTACTTTATGATTGGCGTAAGTGTTTCCCAGTTTATTCTGAAACATAGCAGCGAGTTCTAATTTCGCAATGAGTGGTTTTAAACAATAATGTAAAACTTGCAGATAAGATATTCAACTCAAAATGGTATGACTGATCACAAAGACTTCAAAAGGCAGTTCTATAACGCAACAGTTAGCATCACAACAATCTATTTGCGTGTCTAGTTGCTATTCAGTTGTGTTAGATCCCTTTCATTGTATCAGTTTTATTGCTTCAGTTGTATTGTTAAGCTGTCATGAAAAAACAACATGACAAACAATGCTACTAGGTAACACATGCAGATACTATATATTGTAGTTTCTGTTGCATCATTCAGCTGTCATAAAATCGCAAATTGATGTCGTTGTTGCATTATTGAGCTGTGAGGAAAGTGCTAATAGCAGATAACCTTGTATTATTAAGCGGTCGTGAAAGCCAAACAAGACCAACAACGCCACAAGTCAACAGACGCAGAGGCTCGTCATGGTTGAGCTGTCTTAATAGTGCATTTTGACACACAACGCAACAAGACAACACAGATGCTCGTCATGGAAGTTTCTGTTGCATAATTGAGTTGTCATGATAGCGCATGATAGCGCATATTGACACACAACGCAACAAGACAACATACACAGATGGTCGTCATTGAAGTATCTGTTGCATAATTGAGCTGTCATGATAGCGCATATAGACACACAACGCAACAAGACAACATACCCAGATGGTCGTCATTGAAGTATCTGTTGCATAATTGAGCTGTCATGATAGCGCATATTGACACACATCGCAACAAGACAACATACACAGATGGTCGTCATTGAAGTATCTGTTGCATAATTGAGCTGTCATGATAGCGCATATAGACACACATCGCAACAAGACAACATACACAGTTGGTCGTCATTGAAGTTTCTGTTGCATAATTGAGCTGTCATGATAGCGCATATAGACACACATCGCAACAAGACAACATACACAGTTGGTCGTCATTGAAGGTTCTGTTGCATAATTGAGCTGTCATAATAGCGCATATAGACACACAACGCAACAAGACAACATACACAGATGGTCGTCATTGAAGTTTCTATTGCATAATTGAGCTGTCATGATAGCGCATATAGACACACAACGCAACAAGACAACATACCCAGTTGGTCGTCATTGAAGTTTCTGTTGCATAATTGAGCTGTCATAATAGCGCATATAGACACACATCGCAACAAGACAACATACACAGATGGTCGTCATTGAAGTATCTGTTGCATAATTGAGCTGTCATGATAGCGCATATAGACACACATCGCAACAAGACAACATACCCAGTTGGTCGTCATTGAAGTTTCTGTTGCATAATTGAGCTGTCATGATAGCGCATATAGACACACATCGCAACAAGACAACATACACAGATGGTCGTCATTGAAGTATCTGTTGCATAATTGAGCTGTCATGATAGCGCATATAGACACACAACGCAACAAGACAACATACACAGTTGGTCGTCATTGAAGTTTCTGTTGCATAATTGAGCTGTCATGATAGCGCATATAGACACACATCGCAACAAGACAACATACACAGATGGTCGTCATTGAAGTTTCTGTTGCATAATTGAGCTGTCATAATAGCGCATATAGACACACATCGCAACAAGACAACATACACAGTTGGTCGTCATTGAAGTTTCTGTTGCATAATTGAGCTGTCATAATAGCGCATATAGACACACATCGCAACAAGACAACATACACAGTTGGTCGTCATTGAAGTATCTGTTGCATAATTGAGCTGTCATGATAGCGCATATAGACACACATCGCAACAAGACAACATACACAGTTGGTCGTCATTGAAGGTTCTGTTGCATAATTGAGCTGTCATGATAGCGCATATAGACACACATCGCAACAAGACAACATACACAGTTGGTCGTCATTGAAGGTTCTGTTGCATAATTGAGCTGTCATGATAGCGCATATAGACACACATCGCAACAAGACAACATACACAGATGGTCGTCATTGAAGTTTCTGTTGCATAATTGAGCTGTCATGATAGCGCATATAGACACACATCGCAACAAGACAACATACACAGTTGGTCGTCATTGAAGTTTCTGTTGCATAATTGAGCTGTCATGATAGCGCATATAGACACACATCGCAACAAGACAACATACCCAGTTGGTCGTCATTGAAGTTTCTGTTGCATAATTGAGCTGTCATGATAGCGCATATAGACACACAACGCAACCAGACAACATACCCAGATGGTCGTCATTGAAGTATCTGTTGCATAATTGAGCTGTCATGATAGCGCATATAGACACACAACGCAACAAGACAACATACCCAGATGGTCGTCATTGAAGTATCTGTTGCATAATTGAGCTGTCATGATAGCGCATATAGACACACATCGCAACAAGACAACATACACAGATGGTCGTCATTGAAGTTTCTGTTGCATAATTGAGCTGTCATGATAGCGCATATAGACACACATCGCAACAAGACAACATACACAGTTGGTCGTCATTGAAGGTTCTGTTGCATAATTGAGCTGTCATGATAGCGCATATAGACACACAACGCAACCAGACAACATACCCAGATGGTCGTCATTGAAGTATCTGTTGCATAATTGAGCTGTCATGATAGCGCATATAGACACACATCGCAACCAGACAACATACCCAGATGGTCGTCATTGAAGTATCTGTTGCATAATTGAGCTGTCATGATAGCGCATATAGACACACAACGCAACCAGACAACATACCCAGATGGTCGTCATTGAAGTATCTGTTGCATAATTGAGCTGTCATGATAGCGCATATAGACACACATCGCAACAAGACAACATACACAGATGGTCGTCATTGAAGTTTCTGTTGCATAATTGAGCTGTCATGATAGCGCATATAGACACACAACGCAACAAGACAACATACACAGATGGTCGTCATTGAAGTATCTGTTGCATAATTGAGCTGTCATGATAGCGCATATTGACACACATCGCAACAAGACAACATACACAGATGGTCGTCATTGAAGTTTCTGTTGCATAATTGAGCTGTCATGATAGCGCATATTGACACACATCGCAACAAGACAACATACACAGTTGGTCGTCATTGAAGTTTCTGTTGCATAATTGAGCTGTCATGATAGCGCATATAGACACACATCGCAACAAGACAACATACCCAGATGGTCGTCATTGAAGTTTCTGTTGCATAATTGAGCTGTCATAATAGCGCATATTGACACACAACGCAACCAGACAACATACCCAGATGGTCGTCATTGAAGTTTCTGTTGCATAATTGAGCTGTCATGATAGCGCATATAGACACACATCGCAACAAGACAACATACACAGATGGTCGTCATTGAAGTTTCTGTTGCATAATTGAGCTGTCATGATAGCGCATATAGACACACATCGCAACAAGACAACATACACAGATGGTCGTCATTGAAGTTTCTGTTGCATAATTGAGCTGTCATGATAGCGCATATTGACACACAACGCAACCAGACAACATACCCAGATGGTCGTCATTGAAGTTTCTGTTGCATAATTGAGCTGTCATGATAGCGCATATTGACACACATCGCAACAAGACAACATACACAGATGGTCGTCATTGAAGTTTCTGTTGCATAATTGAGCTGTCATAATAGCGCATATTGACACACATCGCAACAAGACAACATACACAGTTGGTCGTCATTGAAGTTTCTGTTGCATAATTGAGCTGTCATGATAGCGCATATAGACACACATCGCAACAAGACAACATACACAGTTGGTCGTCATTGAAGTTTCTGTTGCATAATTGAGCTGTCATGATAGCGCATATTGACACACATCGCAACAAGACAACATACACAGTTGGTCGTCATTGAAGTTTCTGTTGCATAATTGAGCTGTCATGATAGCGCATATTGACACACAACGCAACCAGACAACATACACAGATGGTCGTCATTGAAGTATCTGTTGCATAATTGAGCTGTCATGATAGCGCATATTGACGCACAACGCAACCAGACAACATACACAGATGGTCGTCATTGAAGTTTCTGTTGCATAATTGAGCTGTCATGATAGCGCATATTGACGCACAACGCAACAAGACAACATACACAGTTGGTCGTCATTGAAGTATCTGTTGCATAATTGAGCTGTCATGATAGCGCATATTGACACACATCGCAACAAGACAACATACACAGTTGGTCGTCATTGAAGTATCTGTTGCATAATTGAGCTGTCATGATAGCGCATATAGACACACATCGCAACAAGACAACATACCCAGATGGTCGTCATTGAAGGTTCTGTTGCATAATTGAGCTGTCATGATAGCGCATATAGACACACATCGCAACAAGACAACATACACAGTTGGTCGTCATTGAAGTATCTGTTGCATAATTGAGCTGTCATGATAGCGCATATAGACACACATCGCAACAAGACAACATACACAGATGGTCGTCATTGAAGTTTCTGTTGCATAATTGAGCTGTCATGATAGCGCATATTGACACACATCGCAACAAGACAACATACCCAGATGGTCGTCATTGAAGGTTCTGTTGCATAATTGAGCTGTCATGATAGCGCATATAACACACAACGCAACAAGACAACATACACAGATGGTCGTCATTGAAGTTTCTGTTGCATAATTGAGCTGTCATGATAGCGCATATAGACACACATCGCAACAAGACAACATACACAGTTGGTCGTCATTGAAGGTTCTGTTGCATAATTGAGCTGTCATGATAGCGCATATAGACACACATCGCAACAAGACAACATACACAGTTGGTCGTCATTGAAGGTTCTGTTGCATAATTGAGCTGTCATGATAGCGCATATAGACACACATCGCAACAAGACAACATACACAGATGGTCGTCATTGAAGGTTCTGTTGCATAATTGAGCTGTCATAATAGCGCATATAGACACACATCGCAACAAGACAACATACACAGTTGGTCGTCATTGAAGGTTCTGTTGCATAATTGAGCTGTCATGATAGCGCATATAGACACACATCGCAACAAGACAACATACACAGATGGTCGTCATTGAAGGTTCTGTTGCATAATTGAGCTGTCATGATAGCGCATATTGACACACAACGCAACCAGACAACATACACAGTTGGTCGTCATTGAAGTTTCTGTTGCATAATTGAGCTGTCATGATAGCGCATATAGACACACATCGCAACAAGACAACATACCCAGATGGTCGTCATTGAAGTTTCTGTTGCATAATTGAGCTGTCATGATAGCGCATATTGACACACAACGCAACAAGACAACATACACAGTTGGTCGTCATTGAAGTTTCTGTTGCATAATTGAGCTGTCATAATAGCGCATATAGACACACAACGCAACCAGACAACATACACAGATGGTCGTCATTGAAGTTTCTGTTGCATAATTGAGCTGTCATGATAGCGCATATAGACACACAACGCAACAAGACAACATACACAGATGGTCGTCATTGAAGTTTCTGTTGCATAATTGAGCTGTCATAATAGCGCATATAGACACACAACGCAACAAGACAACATACACAGATGGTCGTCATTGAAGTTTCTGTTGCATAATTGAGCTGTCATGATAGCGCATATTGACACACAACGCAACAAGACAACATACCCAGTTGGTCGTCATTGAAGTTTCTGTTGCATAATTGAGCTGTCATGATAGCGCATATTGACACACAACGCAACAAGACAACATACACAGTTGGTCGTCATTGAAGTTTCTGTTGCATAATTGAGCTGTCATAATAGCGCATATAGACACACATCGCAACAAGACAACATACACAGTTGGTCGTCATTGAAGTTTCTGTTGCATAATTGAGCTGTCATGATAGCGCATATAGACACACATCGCAACAAGACAACATACACAGTTGGTCGTCATTGAAGTTTCTGTTGCATAATTGAGCTGTCATGATAGCGCATATAGACACACAACGCAACAAGACAACATACACAGATGGTCGTCATTGAAGTTTCTGTTGCATAATTGAGCTGTCATGATAGCGCATATTGACACACATCGCAACAAGACAACATACACAGTTGGTCGTCATTGAAGTTTCTGTTGCATAATTGAGCTGTCATAATAGCGCATATAGACACACATCGCAACAAGACAACATACACAGATGGTCGTCATTGAAGTTTCTGTTGCATAATTGAGCTGTCATAATAGCGCATATAGACACACAACGCAACAAGACAACATACACAGATGGTCGTCATGGAAGTTTCTGTTGCATAATTGAGCTGTCATAATAGCGCATATAGACACACATCGCAACAAGACAACATACCCAGATGGTCGTCATTGAAGGTTCTGTTGCATAATTGAGCTGTCATAATAGCGCATATAGACACACAACGCAACAAGACAACATACACAGTTGGTCGTCATTGAAGTTTCTGTTGCATAATTGAGCTGTCATGATAGCGCATATAGACACACAACGCAACAAGACAACATACACAGATGGTCGTCATTGAAGTTTCTGTTGCATAATTGAGCTGTCATAATAGCGCATATAGACACACATCGCAACCAGACAACATACACAGATGGTCGTCATTGAAGTTTCTGTTGCATAATTGAGCTGTCATAATAGCGCATATTGACACACATCGCAACAAGACAACATACACAGATGGTCGTCATGGAAGTTTCTGTTGCATAATTGAGCTGTCATAATAGCGCATATAGACACACAACGCAACAAGACAACATACACAGATGGTCGTCATTGAAGTATCTGTTGCATACTTGAGCTGTCATAATAGCGCATATTGACACACAACGCAACAAGACAACATACACAGATGGTCGTCATGGAAGTTTCTGTTGCATAATTGAGCTGTCATGATAGCGCATATAAACACACAACGCAACAAGACAACATACACAGATGGTCGTCATTGAAGGTTCTGTTGCATAATTGAGCTGTCATGATAGCGCATATAGACACACATCGCAACAAGACAACATACACAGATGGTCGTCATTGAAGGTTCTGTTGCATAATTGAGCTGTCATGATAGCGCATATAGACACACATCGCAACAAGACAACATACACAGATGGTCGTCATTGAAGGTTCTGTTGCATAATTGAGCTGTCATAATAGCGCATATAGACACACATCGCAACAAGACAACATACACAGATGGTCGTCATTGAAGTTTCTGTTGCATAATTGAGCTGTCATGATAGCGCATATAGACACACATCGCAACAAGACAACATACACAGATGGTCGTCATTGAAGGTTCTGTTGCATAATTGAGCTGTCATGATAGCGCATATTGACACACAACGCAACAAGACAACATACACAGATGGTCGTCATTGAAGTTTCTGTTGCATAATTGAGCTGTCATAATAGCGCATATTGACACACAACGCAACAAGACAACATACACAGATGGTCGTCATTGAAGTTTCTGTTGCATAATTGAGCTGTCATGATAGCGCATATTGACACACAACGCAACAACACAACATACACAGATGGTCGTCATTGAAGTATCTGTTGCATACTTGAGCTGTCATAATAGCGCATATTGACACACATCGCAACAAGACAACATACCCAGATGGTCGTCATTGAAGGTTCTGTTGCATAATTGAGCTGTCATGATAGCGCATATTGACACACATCGCAACAAGACAACATACACAGATGGTCGTCATTGAAGTTTCTGTTGCATAATTGAGCTGTCATGATAGCGCATATTGACACACATCGCAACAAGACAACATACCCAGATGGTCGTCATTGAAGGTTCTGTTGCATAATTGAGCTGTCATGATAGCGCATATAGACACACATCGCAACAAGACAACATACACAGATGGTCGTCATTGAAGTTTCTGTTGCATAATTGAGCTGTCATGATAGCGCATATAGACACACATCGCAACAAGACAACATACACAGTTGGTCGTCATTGAAGTTTCTGTTGCATAATTGAGCTGTCATGATAGCGCATATTGACACACAACGCAACAAGACAACATACACAGATGGTCGTCATTGAAGGTTCTGTTGCATAATTGAGCTGTCATGATAGCGCATATAGACACACAACGCAACCAGACAACATACACAGTTGGTCGTCATTGAAGTTTCTGTTGCATAATTGAGCTGTCATGATAGCGCATATTGACACACATCGCAACAAGACAACATACCCAGATGGTCGTCATTGAAGGTTCTGTTGCATAATTGAGCTGTCATGATAGCGCATATTGACACACATCGCAACAAGACAACATACCCAGATGGTCGTCATTGAAGGTTCTGTTGCATAATTGAGCTGTCATGATAGCGCATATAGACACACATCGCAACAAGACAACATACACAGTTGGTCGTCATTGAAGGTTCTGTTGCATAATTGAGCTGTCATGATAGCGCATATAGACACACATCGCAACAAGACAACATACACAGATGGTCGTCATTGAAGTTTCTGTTGCATAATTGAGCTGTCATGATAGCGCATATAGACACACAACGCAACAAGACAACATACACAGATGGTCGTCATTGAAGGTTCTGTTGCATAATTGAGCTGTCATGATAGCGCATATTGACACACATCGCAACAAGACAACATACACAGATGGTCGTCATTGAAGTATCTGTTGCATAATTGAGCTGTCATGATAGCGCATATTGACACACATCGCAACAAGACAACATACACAGATGGTCGTCATTGAAGGTTCTGTTGCATAATTGAGCTGTCATGATAGCGCATATAGACACACATCGCAACAAGACAACATACACAGTTGGTCGTCATTGAAGTTTCTGTTGCATAATTGAGCTGTCATGATAGCGCATATAGACACACATCGCAACAAGACAACATACCCAGATGGTCGTCATTGAAGTATCTGTTGCATAATTGAGCTGTCGTGAAAGCCCAACAAGACAAACAACGCCACTTAACAACAGACGTCGATTAAACATCAAACAGAATTGTGATGATTCAGTTTTATTTCATGCATACCGGTGAAAAATATTAGTGAATGATAACTTGATCATTTTACTCTGGCTCGAGTGACATGATAACCCTTGCTCATTCCACTCAGACTTTGCTTCCCTTGACTTTGAAAAAATACATGTATGTCACAAGTACATGTTTGTTGTCGTCTGTAGTGCAGTAATATATACACATTGACCTAATCGTATTGAATTGTCACAATCAAATTATGCAATAGTTTTAATAAAACAAACATTTTTTTTGCGATTGATTATAACTATTAAAAAAGAACAAGCTTACCAATTTATGTATGAACTATTTCATGGAAAATACTGTTACAATTGGTAGGTATCGGTTGAATATTTACTTGGCCACATGTGCTAGTAATAGAGTTGATAGACCATTTCTTCCTACAAACTCTAACCGCGTACATGTATGCACAAGCATTTTGAATTTGACCAATTTCCAGTTTACATTCATCAGTTCAACAATACATTTTTCTTTTTAAAAACTTTCAAAGTTTACGCTGCATCCCTCTCAAAAGCATCTTCGGGCACATCCTCGACATTTCCTCTGGGGTCTTCATAAACACACGGGAACGTGACATTCAACTTTAATAGATATAAAACTAATTCGCTGTCTCAACAACCAAACATCCTTCGGCTGCACTGAGCATGAGTTCACCCCGAAAAAACCCCGTAAGATCCAGAGTCTGAGAGCGACAGTGACTAGATATACACTACGAAAAACACTAAACACAGACGTCCGTTGCTTTTAACAATATACACTTGTATAAGTCCATCATTGTTAATTTAAATCTGTTGAAATTGTTTTTGAATGTACAAAAATGTCACATGCTCAAGTTTCATTGAATTGTATTTCTACGCGATACATTTTTTTTTATTTACGAAATGCTTCTGTTTAAATACTTGTTTTTTGTCTCATTAAATGTTAAACATGATAGGTTTCGTTGATGGAACTAGGGTTTTATCTATTCCAACAACCATTTTCATTAAGTGTGGAACATTTTTTTTAGTGGAAGGTCTGCTTGCGCGAAGAGGAGCTTACTACGCCACTCGAGAAAATATTTTGTCTGTGACCACACGTGAAATAAAATACGATCTTACACTGAATTCAACAAATATCCTCTTTATCAAGAAATGTTGGATTACTGCCTTGGGGCGGTCATTGTGGATCGATGCAATGGTTAACCCCATATAACGGTGGCGACTTGTTCTCATGTAAAGTATTTTCTATTAAATTGATGTGTTTTTTTTTCTTTAGGGCATTATTAACGCAATACTGGATATACGATAATGTGAGTATTTTCGCGACGTCAAGATAGATTATTTTATATTTGAAGTTGTCATCACCCACGCAGACATAGAATCTGTCATTTAAAGGTCCATTTGAGGCATTTTTCTCGACGCTATACATTCTATATGTAAGCATTTAATCAATTTTCGTAATGAATGGTAGACATATTATCAGATGTCTAGGTTATAGACTGCTTTTATATTTTCTTATACATTTAAATGTAAATAGGCAATCCTCAGATTCGAAAAATACCATTCAAAGCATTTCGCGTAAATCACAACCATACGTTATAAACTGTTAATTTTTCCATGTTACCATTTATTTTAGACCTGAAGTTAGAAAATTTATAATCCAACAGTACATGTATTTATCTCTGAAATATTCGTGTATGTGTTTTCTTTCTGATTGTAGGTATTGGACTGAAATAAAAAAAGTACCCGTTAATCACTTGTCAGTAGACGTTATATAATCAAGGGACATAAACCTTGATCCTACTTTATAGTTTCATGTTTCAGTTATCAACTATTCTGTTTGAATGTCTGGTTTAACCTGTTTGGTTATTATACTTGAAGATGCACTCTTACTCCTCCCAAATAAAATTTAACACAATTAATACAAATGTTTTAGTATACCAAAAAGAATACGTAATTATCATAAACAATGGTTCTTATGAAGGATACCGAGTTACTTCTAGTGGGCCGTGCTAACAAGCTCAGCTTGGCTCACAGGTGATCGACTCAACTCTGATATTAAGCAGACATTTTATAGTCCATACCAATTCCAACCACGTATTGAAAACAGTTTGAAAGTTTTGACAGTTGAATTGCATTAGGTGAAACATCACTCGAACTGAGTACAATTGTTCATATAGAAATATTATGTATTTTTATCATAATATTTGATAAAAGTCACCATCTTTTCGCTGGTGCACACGCTCCGTAAAAATCGTATTGTATTATATATTATATAATTTATTTGTTATATTAACCATGAACCTAGTGGTGTTATTCTGTAGTACAACGCGATTTTAATAACGCTCTGGTAATGGCAATCTAAGCCAGATAACACGCAAAAGTCACCCTACTTGCTCAATACAGTTGTCTGTGCTTTATAACTTTAACACGCATGTATGTTCTGTTAATAAATACTGTAGGCCTGTATCAATTTCAACAAAATTGAACGTTAGTAAAACTAATTATGAATGTTTAATTTATACAAGGCCACATAACTTATATGTTTGCTGAGTAAATGCAGTTCTATAATGTTACTATCGTTATTGTTTCAGTTAAAACTCAGCTTTATTACTTTATCGAACGTAACGTGGTTCTGCTCTGAACAAAGCTTGACTCAGACTGCCTGCCACCGAAAATCGTGGCGCTTTTATACTCGCACAGCAACCGTAGGTTGGCAAATAGCTACTGCCAAGAAAAATAATGGCAATGTCGAACAAAACGTTGGCAGTGCCAAGAAAATTTATGGCAGTGACAACATATTGAATGGCAGTCATGTGACCGCCATAAAAACGAACGTTTAAAGAAATTTATTGCAGCCATCAGCAAATATATGCAACTGATACAAAGAAAGGCTCTGAACGTAGCCCTAAGTTTCGGAATGCAATCATAAACAAATTAAAAGGATGAGTAACCTTATACATGACTGCACTTGACCTTAACACAGCTGAAGTTGCGCAGAACAACAAAATGACTGGCATTGTGCGAGGACATAAGCTTACGATAATTAATGCAAGAAATATGAATATAACGTCGCAGCAGCGGTGAGGAAACGAAATGCATTTTAACACCAACATATCGAAGAAAGCTATTGTTGAACGTTTTAGATTTAAAAGCATGCCTATGTTAAAAACGTTCACTAAATGCTCACACTTACTGGGTGGAGTAAAGTTTATCTGAAGTGCTATTTTGAGCTTCGGTCGACCCCATATTCCACTGGATGAGTCGCTACCGGACAGGTCCCTAGACAAAGAGATTCCCGTAGATGTACCGGTGACCTTTGAGGTCGTAGAGGGTGGCAGCAAGCGCGGTGGCTGGAAGCTCGTCAGTAGTGCCGGATACTCATACACAGCTCGCCGTAACAAGGGTGGTCGCATTAATGCACGTGCAGTATAAGAAGCAAGAAGATGACCTGCCACGCAAGCGTCAAGCAATTCGGCGATATGTTCACTACAAGCATCGTCGGCCATGTCCATCCGGCCGATACCGGCGCCGCCAAAAAGATAAAGATATCTACAAAAGTTAAGGAAGCCGGTAGGGAGCGCATCTTCGCGTCCGCAGCAAATATCGTCAAGCGAAGCAGATGTCGACACAAGATGACGTCAGCCTACCAAAGCCTGACAATTTGGCGCGAGCTGCAAACCATCACAGAAGGTGAGTGATCCAGCTGACCTCGAATTACAGTTGGAGAGGGAATTCATCAGCGAGAAGTTTATCCTTGACGATATACGGGTCGAAGGTCCGCGCCATATCATCTTTGCGACGCAGCAACAGCTACACCACCTTCGACAGTCTAGGAGATGGTTCATAGACCTACGGACCTACAAGCTGGTGAAACATCCGTTTTATCAGCGCGCCACAATCCACTCCTTTGTAAAGAAGGGTGAGAACACGAAGCAGGTCCCAGAGGTGCTGAGAAGTCTGCTACGACATCTAGGCCAGCCCTTGGTGGAGTGGTTCATGGCGAATGCCTACAGAAGGGGGCCAAGTTAGAGTTTCTTCTGAAGGTTATGTCACTACCCTATCTACCGACCGAGCACATCGTCCCTGCATTTGAACAACTGAAGCTGACAACACCAAAGCTGGTAGAGCAAACCTTGGCTTCTATGTCTTGGTCCCCCTCCTCCGCGGTGAATCCGAGACGGTCGACCTGCAGATCCGCCTGGTCGAGCTTCTACTCACCCGCATCCAACGTAAGAAGTATGCTTCACTCCATGGATAATTCTCGACGCCTGGGACCGCTACGAGCAGGAAGAGCTCACCACCACCCAACTACTTCGGACGATCAGCAACATCGCGGGACTGGGACCCACGGCTGCCTTTCAACCCGAAAGTGATTTTAACATATTAAACAAACAAACGGTCATATATACAGTATATAAAGCAATACATATTACATATTACGAGAAACAAAGTTGTTACACAATGATGACTTATTTCTATTATTTTATTTTACTAAAAAAATAATAATAAGTTATATCTATGTTTAAAATTTAAACATAGATATAACTTATTATTTATTTATTTTAGTCTATGTTTTAAATTAAAACCACCAATAGATACATTTGGCGTCAAAGTATTGAAAAATGAATATTATATCAGTTCTTTTCAAAACAAATTAGATTTATATTGGTCGGAGATTTGGACTGCACTTTATTTAGTGTTCAAGATGCTCATCAAACTAGCTGATCTTGTCCAGAGAAGGCTACACACCCTTTCTCACAACTTTCAGGAACCAGTGAATAAATGTTAACTGCGGATATGTACGAGGTCTCCCCAATTCCTCGAAACTTTTTAAGTCCCTTATAACAGGATTAAGCTTAGCTCATTATTTTTGTTGTTCTATAATATGCATTATATTTACTTCTTGAAGAGTTGTTAGAAAATATATAGGAATAATTTGTATGATTATCACAAAAAAAAAAAAACATTTTTCATTTATCAAAATCCATTTTGTGTATGTATTTTGGCTCTTTGAAATTAGCTACTTAAGCCTGTTAAGCTTAAGAAGTTTCGAGAAATTGGGGCCCGGTTAAGAAGTATGCATACTTCTTTGAATAGGATTATTAAAATGTTCTGACGCTTCTAGATAATTTTTAATATAACAAACACCGGGGTATTCTAAGCTTCATATAGATTAAGCAACATAACTACGTTTGCTTAAATACTACGAATGTAACCAATACCTATAACATCTTCATTATTTAACGAAATGAATAAAATTATTCCAATGTTTTGTAGCCGATGAGTCCTCGCACATTTTCAATATGATTTTGCCTTTTATGGTTCAATTTGTTTTGTGTTAAATAGCAGAAGTTTTATTCTTGTTATTCAATGTTCTAAATTCTTTAAACATGCAAAATACACTTAAACTTTATTATTTTGCTGGTGCAACGGGGTGGGGACCAATACTTTAATCCAAGAAATAGTTTAAAGTCATGTATTTAACTACTAAACAGTTAAAAATCTACTAACTGTTTTAAAGTTTATCACTGGTTAAACACTATGTACTATTAATTGCTAGTGAAAATCAATACATGTTGTTTAACAAATTTTCAAAGTGTATTGGAAATCGACATGATTTGCCTTTGGCCATTTACAAAATATAATCACTTTATGGCAAAAGCAAAACATACATACTTACTTTCAAGGAAGTGTATTGTATCAAGTGAAAATAAACCCTACCTTGTTTTCTGTATTTACATAAGTTTTAAAATTAATGTATTTCAGGGAGTAATCTTGATAAAAAGGCTATGGCCACATTGATGTACCTTAGATAAATGTGTCCCTTCTTTGTATACATAAAGTCGATCGGTCCGTTTATCACTGTATTATGATAAAAGTCCAGCTTTATGACGACAGCGGTCAATATCATATTTTTGCCCGGTCCGGACTTCGCCAAAAGTGTTTTATGGACCTCTGGCGTGATACAACTGGTCTGTGCTGCTTGCAATTTCATAACGGCAAAAATTGTAAGAAGTAAACATTATTAGCTTTGTTCAATAAGACGCATCTAACGCTTTTGTAAATTATTGAATAATATAAAATGTTCGGTATCATATAAGAAATATTTGCATACCATTTCGGGCCATCAGGCATTATAAGGACAGACCAGTCAGCCCCCGAAGGTGAATGGACCTAACGCTTCGATCCATATACACTTTCGAGGGCTGACTGACCGGTCCTTATTATGTCATATGACCCTCAGTGGTGTGTAATATTTCTCAAATATATATTTTACCAACTTCCTGACGTAAGTACATAGTATGTATGCGAACAATAAATTTAATACAGTGAGTAATCTTGATAAAAAGCCAATGGGCATATTTATCTATATATTTACATATATTACCAAATTACTGACGAAAGTACATAGTAAATATACTAAAAACAAATTCATCAAAGTGACAAAAAGCCAATGGGCATATTATGAGAGTATATAACGAGAGATTTATTTGCCACTTCCTGGCGTAACGCATACCTGTAAGTGTAAGTCGAGTCTGGACGGGCTTATAAGTTTATAGCTAATAATTTACGTGGCTACACTTCTGAGGCATGTTGACTAAACTTCAATTATCCTCTAAATTTAAATTTTCTAAAAGTTGACTTATTGTTATTCAAACGTTCATTCAATTTAAGTATATACATATTTTTCTTAGTTCTGTTTTCCATGTCGTTTAACCCTGTCAGGATATTTTTAACACCATAAAAAATAAATAATTTAACACTTTTAAAGTGCAAGATGGCTGCCGTATGGATTCTGCTGTGCTTTGTGTCGGCTGCTGCGGGCCACGATAAAACTTATCATGGACGGCCATCAGTGCCAATTTGTGAGTATCGACGTCTTTATTCAATTATTGTAAATTATGTTATCTGGCAACTAACCGTTTGTTCAATGTTTGATGATGACAACGTATTATTTTTACAATGTCAAATTTGCGTGTGTTTTTTTGTTTTTTGTTTTGTTTTTTTAAAGTAAAATAAAAATGAGAAAAAAAACCGCCGTGAAACTAATTGCATGCAAAACAATCTTGTGAAAATGCAATTGTTCAAGATTTTTGGGAAGTAAATATATGTAAATAATTTCATTATTTATCAAGATGGGTACATTAAAAATCACCTACCATCCTCAATCTTTAGTTGCCCAGTTAGCACAATGGTTAGCGCAATCGCTTCTCACCTAGGCAACTCCGGCTCGATATATTTACTTCCCAAAAATCTTGAACAATTGCATTTTCACAATATTATGCTTCGAGTGAAGACTTTAAATAAAGATAACTTTCTTATTTAATCACCATCTGAAATGAAACATAGCGCAGTCTACACCACTAACTGAGCCTTGCCTTCGGTCGTTTACCAGAATTTGATTGAGAGTGTATTTCTTAAAACACTTCGACAAACCTTTTCACAAGACGGCCGTCGGACAAAGCACTTTCAAAACATTATTTTGGAAACAGGTTTGTCGAAGTGTTTGATGAAACTAATCACCTTATCAAACTCCGGTAGTAAAACGAAGGAAGGCGTGGCACTTTAAGCGACATAGACTGCCCTTTGTTTCATTTAAAATCGTGTAGTTAAAGAAAAGTTATCTTTGATTTACGTCTTTATTTGAGGCAAAATGTTGCCGTCTGGCGTAGCATAAAAAAACGTAATTTATCACGTGGTGTACACACACTGTATCGTATGTTACTGGTCGGAACGATCAATTCGACCGGAGGACACGTGCAGATTGCCGAGTGTCCGGTCTCGGCTTGACTTGGAAACATATTTCCGTACAGTTCACTCAGAAACACATTTATTTTTGTAATGTTTAAATGAATGTTTTGGGTAAAACACTAAACATCTAGATTACTCTTGGAATTTTTCACAATTCTTTTTATATTATCAATTACAATTTTGATTTACACTATTGATTAACATTATACAGTCCTTAGCTGCAAGAAGCGTGTGTACCGGTCAGTTTGTATGTCGTGCCGGATTCTCAAACATTCCTCCAGAATGTATCAACAAACAAAAGGTCTGCGACGGACAACAGGACTGTGGAAACGGTGCAGATGAAATCGGATGTGGTAAGAGAAATTACAAAAATGATGCAGGTTAAACCGGACTTGGTGTGAGTAATTACAATATGGTGAGGGTAAAACCGGATGTGGTTAGAAATATTACAGGTGAAAACAGGTGTAGTACGATAAAGTATGACTGACGTGCATATAAAATCGCTAAAATTAGGAAAATAATCACATTTATAAACGCTTATTGTCGATATAAGGTATATAATCAAAGTTATGCTTATGAAAATGTTGAAGTAAGAGAGAAAATAATTGAAATCATTTCAACATTGTATTGAAATTTTATCGAACCCCAATGGCCTCTTGTAGCAGACTGTTCACATGTGGTAGTCCAAAAATGTTTTAGTGTCTTTATATCACATAGATCATAGTTATTGTTTTTGTTTCTGGGTTTGTTCTGGTATTGTCCATTATGTTATCGGTAAAAGAAAATTAAGGAATTGTTTTTGAAAGTGTGGATCAGAAGTTTGTTTATGATAATTCACGATCTGAAACAGATTGGTACGGAAATCGTTATAATTATGAATATATTGAAATGACAGATACATATACTTAAATATCTATACACATTCGAATATATTAGCTAATTGAAGCAACTTATTTATGACCCACTATAAATACCACGAGCTTTATATATTTGGCATTTTCTCATCGTGCGAGCAAAAACATGTGTAGCCTAGCTTGTGATGGCAAAAAGGAGTGCCCCGGCGGTGAAGACGAAATCTATGCCGTATGTTTGAACAAAGATAGATACAATCGTGTAAACATATGACTTTAACTTCTTCCTTCTCACTATACAAAAATGGCATTGCCAGGAGGATTGATGTTCACACAGTCTGGCTTCAATAAAATGCTTTAATCAAACTGAGTCTTATTTTCATAATAATACATTTCTATGTAGATATTGCCCTTGTGATTAATTCAATCATTCCTATTTTATAGCCCCCAGCTGTTCTTGTTCCGGTGGAAACTACCGGTGTGATGACGATAAGACATGCATCCCCAAGAAGAAAGTGTGTGACGGTGAACAGCAGTGCCCGGGAGGGGATGATGAAAAAGACTGCTGTGAGTATCAAATATGATATTGCCTCATCCGAATATTTCAGCTCCTAATTTAAAGCATACTGTCAGTATAAACCGGGTTCAGACGTGTGCGAAAAATAATACATGGTCTTACAGTACAGTCATGTGACTTGTTCCCAGCAATTCTGTCATAGCAGTTTTTCACGTCAGCGGTGCTGCTAACAACCTTCAATGAGTCAGTTAACCAATGCGACAGAGACAAAACGCAAAAATGCCAAAGCGTCTGTAACAACATTTTCATCTGTCAATATGACCTCTTTCAAGTACCAACCCTTTTACTATGCTCGACATTCAACAGCAAGTCCGTGGGGACGACAGAAAAGTGTGTCCAAAATAACAAAAGTGCGCCAAATTCTTTAGGCAAATGTCTAGGTGTTTTCCGAGCGAGTGTAATGTAGGTCAGATAATTCAGTGACCTTCGTTATATTCGAACATATTTAAATGCATATTCTCAGAATGACAAATGTAGGTACATCAAATAATAAGTCCATGGACAAAATAGTGTGCCATCTTCCCAATATACAATATCACTTTTCTGGCTTTAATACCTAAAATCTTCATATTTTCCAGTCAGCCAGTGTGTGTTTGGCCAGATAATATGCCCAGGGACTGGAAATTGCGCAAACGTATGCAACAACGTCACTGAGTGTGCTGGGAAAGAAGATGAACAAGACTGTGCCTATGAAGAAGGTATGTTGAGGGTGTACTTTTATCACAGATTAGTTGCAACGTATTTACATTTTGGTACGGGATTTTAATGTTATTTATATTTATATATTAGTGATTCTTGAAAATACAATATCACAAAAGCGTGTAATCTTGCAAAGGGGTTTGTTTCATGTATAGCCATGAATCAACAACACGGCTACACTTGCATGCTATAATTCAGCCAGATACATTTTAAAAATGAACTAAAAAAACAATATATGCACAACCTTTTACTGCTTATATTATCTTTGCACATTGCATTACAGAACCTGGCCCATCACCAGAAGAAATAGAACAACGACTGCGAGATCTGATTCGCCAAAGGTATAATAACGAGCTTGGTTCCAAGCTTCAGCTATACGTTGAATCATGATCCCGCTGCAACGTACATGCGCTCTGATGATTTAACTGCTTTGTGGTTATATCCATGGCAGACGTGATGCCGCTTAACAACCTGAATAGTCGCACACGCCAATAATGCATCCATGAAATTGGCACTATTTTCAGATAATGCATCCTTTTTGTTTTCATTAACTTACAAAGTATAGTCTTATAATTGGTAAACTGATTGCTTGATTGATTCAATCAATACCCCGAAACAATTAAATGTTGTTGAACACTTCACATGTAACACTGGTATAATAATGCATGTATCCTTTTAGTCGTAACGAGCCACCTCTTATTAGCGAGTTGGAACGTGATGGTTGGATGATGGTGTTTCGGGCAACGTCTGCGAATGGTAATCCAGTCTATCCAGCATATACAAACGGTAAATGATCTTTCTGTCTGTTAGACCAGAACAATACAGTCAATGTATTATATTTGGGTGGGTCACCGTTGTCGGTATCTGTGCCGGAAGTGACGTCTTTCAAACATTTTAACCTTTGGCAATGATTGAAAACCGTTATTAAATCAAAGGATACTATTTCAGCGCAGCTTCATAGAATTGGTTTTGAGATATACTGAATAGCTGACGAATAACAGTGAATTGGATAAGATTTGTGACAAACAATGACTGCTTAAAGTTTAACCCTTTGTTTGTATAAATGCAATGGGCGCGAAGCTGGCAAGTCCTACAACTCTGGCTGTATTTTTTCTTACGTGACCACTCTTAACCAACAGCAACAACAGAGCCCAAATGTTGTAGTGTTGGCATTATAGATTCAAATCATTGGAAGAATGGCCACCATATTGCATTGATACTAACAAAGATATTGGAACTTTAATCCGAAAAGTCGTGATGTTTGCGTGCAGACACGTATGTGCTTTATAGTCCTGACGAAGCCAATAATGGAGTTTCGAAAAATATAAGTATACTATTTCTGTATGTGGTGTTTATGTGTTTGTGTATCTAGTTCATTGTTTTTTTAGGCCCTTGCCTTTTGCCTCTAAATAGGGTTTAATTTTGAATGTTTGACTACTGGGCGTGTTCATATAGTTGCCATTATATTATTGACGAAGACAACGCATGTTAATTGGACCATATACGTGTCTGTTTTCAGACAACAGTAACTTAATGACAGTGTTACTAGTTTAACGTAGACGATCATCCATAACCATGCGTGATATTGAAAAAGGTTTCCAACGTGACGGCCTGAACAAACCAGGTTGTCATTTAAAGGCATCATGTTGCTGCATGAACTAATCACTGGACTCAATTTTACAGGCGACCAAACGACTACGATTAAACCGAACGACATGAGCAGGGTGAGCGGCTCTTACCCCAACCACTACAGGCTAAGTCAGCTTGACACGGTTTGGAACGATGGTGTCGACGTCAATAAGGTTATTTAACGATATTGCGTTCATCGTGTTTTGATATTTGTCTCGAGCTCTGTCCTGATTGACCCGTTGTTGTTTTTCAAAGTAATAATGTAGATTTGGTATACCAAGTTCTTTGATGCATTTAAATAATCAAGTTGTGATTCAACGTTAAATCTTTATTAAAGTGACACTCTTATTCAAAATCAATACATACACATGTATGACAAACATACATTTTGAGTCATAACCCTTTAACTACTTAATAAATAATGCATTTATGGAAAATATTGTAACCGTGCATTTAATAGCTGAAAACGCAAACTTATTAAATGATTGGTGAGTGCTTCTCATAAGGTGGAAATGCCATATTTTCTGCACCTTTCTTTCAAATTAAACTTGGTATCCTTCATAAGAACCATTGCTTTCGATATTCATTTTTTTGGTATGTTAAAACAATTGTATTAGTTGTGGTAAATCTTATTTGGGAGTAAGAGTGCATCTTTATAAACCACCGGAAACCCCCTAATATAATATCAAAGTTAATCTTATAACATATAATCTTATCAATCTTACTATACCTGATCTGACTAAATGCTTATAAAAGTGCCCAGTATATAACAATGATCACGAAACAACTAAGAAAAAGTAGTTATTTATATTACATGTATCTGGTATACAGGTAAAAGTTGGCCTGTACAAGAATAACAAAGAAGTCGGTTATATGATCTTCGACGGGGTTGGCAGCAATTACCTGGACTGGTTTGATGCACCACGGATCATGGAATCAACATGGTCGGACCTTGCTTCCGACGGCACATACAACTTTTTCTCTATCGAGGGTGACCTAGGCGGTGGGGTAATCAACAGGCGCTTCTTTATCAATGAGCTATATGTCAACTGCCCAGGTGACATCGGTCACTTCGTGGTCATCGATGAATAAAAAAACAACGTATGTAAGATGGATAAGCATCCTAGAATTCCAATGTTTCTCTATCCGGAGGGCAACTCAAAAATCTTCTGGGAAAGTGGCTCGGTTGGAACTGCTGACTACTTCGCAATATTTGTTATGTAATTGCGACTGACCCTGCTCAAAGTTGGTCCATGCATGAGTGTTTAACTGTCTTAGTTAAGTACAAGTGAATAAACATGCTTTGAACGCAATGCAATTATCGTAATAAACAAACTACGCATGAAAATCTTTGTTATTTATTGGGAGTAAACTTACGATCACAGAAATAACAAATATTATATGAAAGTTCTCGTTATTTATCAAATAACAGTCAATGTAATTCAAATCTCGAAAACAGATACTACAAAATTTATGACAGTGTTGTTATAAAATGGCGACTTAAAACGCTTTTCAATTAATACAAATCTCGTAACGTATCAGGACTAGTTATAAACAAGTTAATGTTAACAGCTTAAAAAGACCACCGGAAGAAAACTGTCAATGTTTTGTTTTGTTTTTTAATTAAAGTTTCAAAAACAATTTCACCTTGCAAGAGGCAACGTTCCATTAAGAACATTATGTACATAACGTTACGTTGATTGTATCATGTTTGCTGTCGAATTATTTCATAGCATTGGCGTACAGGAAATAATAAATACGGGAATAGTCATCTCCATACACTAAGCATCGTTAGAGAGTCACCGTTAGAGAGTCACCGTGAGGGAGACACGGTTAAAGAGACACCGTTAGAGAGACACCGTTAGAGAATCACCGTTAGAGAGTCACCGTGAGGGAGACACGGTTAAAGAGACACCGTTAGAGAGACACCGTTAGAGAATCACCGTTAGAGAGACACTGATAGGGAGACACCGTTAGAGACACACCGTTAGGGAGACACCGTAAGAGAGACACAGTTAGGGAGACACCGTTATGGAGACACCGTTAGGGAGACACGGTAAGAGAGACGCCGTTAGGGAGACACCGTTATGGAGACACCGATATGGAGACAACGTTATGGAGTCACCGTTATGGAGTCACCGTTAGAGAGACACCGTTAGGCAGTCACCATAAGAGAGACACCGTTAAAGAGACACCGTCAAGGAGACACCGTTAGGGAGTCACCGTTAGAGAGACACCGTAAGAGAAACATCCTTAGAGAGACACGGTTAGAGAGGCACCGTTAGAGAGTCACAGTAAGAGAGACACTGTTAGAATGTCACCGTTAGAGAGACATCGTTATGGAGACACCGTTAGAGAGACACCGTTAGAGAGACACCGTTAGGGAATCACCGTTAGAGAGACACAGTTAGAGAGTCACCGTTAGAGCGACACCGTTAGAGAGTCACCGTTAGGGAGTCACCGTTAGAGAGACACCGTTAGAGAGAAACCGTTATGGAGACACTGTTACGGAGATACCGTTAGGGAGATACCGTTAGAGAGACATCGTTCGAGAGACACCGTTAGAGAGACATGGTTAGAGAGACACGATTAGAGAGTCACCGTTGGAGAGACATCATTAGGGAGACACCGTTAGAGAGACACCGTTAGAGAGACACCGTTAGAGAAACACTGTTAGAGAGTCACCGTTAGAGAGACACCGTTAGAGAGACACTGTTAGAGAGACATCGTTCGAGAGACACCGTTGGAGAGACATCGTTCGAGAGACATCGTTCAAGAGACACGGTTAGAGAGACACCGTTAGAGAGACACGGTTAGAGAGTCACCGTTTGAGAGACATCATTAGGGAGACACCGTTAGAGAGACACCGTTAGAGAGACACGGTTAGAGAGTCACCGTTGAACAGACATCATTAGGGAGACACCATAAGAGAGACATTGTTAGAGAGTCACCGTTAGAGAAACACTGTTAGAGAGTAATCGTTAGAGAGACACCGTTAGAGAGACACCGTTAGAGAGACATTGTTAGGGAGACACGGTTAGAGAGTCACCGTTAGAGAGACACCGTTAGGGAGACAGCGTTAGAGAGACACCGTTAGAGAGACACCGTTAGTGAGACACCGTTAGAGAGACACCGTTAGAGAGACATCGTTTGAGAAACACGGTAAGAGAGTCACTGTTAGAGAGACACCGTTAGGGAGACACGGTTTGAGAGTCAACGTTAGAGAATGACCGTTAGAGAGACACCGTTAGTGAGACAGCGTTAGAGAGACACCGTTAGAGAGACACGGTTAGAGAGACACCGTTAGTGAGACACATTTAGAGAGACATCGTTTGAGAAACAACGTTAGAGAGACACGGCTAGAGAGTACCGTTAGAGAGACACCGTTAGTGAGACACCGTTAGAGAAACACCGTAAGAGAGACATCGTTTGAGAAACACGGTTAGAGAGACACTGTTAGGGAGACACTGTTAGAGAGACATCGTTAGAGAGACACCGTTAGAGAGACATCGTTAGGGAGACACGATTAGTGAGTCACCGTTAGAGAGACACCGTTAGAGGGACATCATTAGAGAGAGACCGCTAGGAAGATATCGTTAGGGAGACATCGTAAGAGAGTCACCGTTAGGGAGACACCATTAGAGAGACGCCATCAGGGAGACACCGTTAGAGAGTCACCGTTAGGGAGACAGCGTCAGAATGACACCGTTAGAGAGTCACCGTTAGGGAGACACCGTTAGTGGGATACCGTTAGAAAGACACAGTTAGAGTGACATCGTTAAAGAAACACGGTTAGAAGGTCACCGTTAGAGAGAAATCGTTGGAGAGACACGGTTAGAAAATCACCCTTAAAGAGACACCGTTATGGAGACACCGTTAGGGAAACACCATTAGAGAGACACCGATAGAGAGACAGAGAGACACCGTTATGGAGACACCTTTAGGGAGAAACCATTTGGGAGACACCGTTATGGAGACACTGTTAGAGAGTCACCCTTAGAGAGACACCGTTAAAGAGTCACGGTTAGGGAGACACCGTTAAGGAGACACCGTTAGGGAGACACCTTTAGGGAGACACCGTTAGAGAGAAACCGTTATGGAGACACCGTTAGGGAGACACAGTTCTGAAGACAGCGTCAAGGAGACACCGTTAGGGAGACACAATTATGGAGACATCGTTACTGAGACATGGTAAGGGAGTCAACATTATGGAGACATCGTTATGGATGCACCGTTAGGGAGACACCGTTAGTGAGACATGGTTTGGCAGTGAACGTTAGGGAGACATCGTTAGGGAGTCACTGTTAGGGAGACACCGTTAGAGAGACACCGTTTAAGAAACATTGTTAGAGAGACACGGTTAGGAAACATCGCTAGAGAGACACCGTTACGGAGATACCGTTAGGGATATACAATAAGGGAGTAACCGTTAGAGGGACACCATTAGGGAGACACTGTTTGCGACACTCTTAGAGAGAGAGACCGTAAGAAAGTCATCGTTAAGGAGTCACCGTTTGTGAGTCATCGTTAGAGAGACACCGTTAGGGAGTCACCGTTAGAGAGACACCGTTAGAGAGACACCGTTAGGGAGACATCGTTAGAGAGACACCGTTAGAGAGACACCGTTAGAGAGTCACCGTTAAGGAGATACCGTTGGGGAGACACCGTTGGGGAGATACCGTTAGGGAGACACCGTTAGAGAGACACCGATAGGGAGACATCGTTAGGGAGACACCGTTATAGAGACACTGTTAGAGGGACACCGTTATGGAGTCACCGTTAGTGAGTCACCGTTAGAGAGACACCGTTAGAGAGATTCCGTTAGGGAGACACCGTTATAGATACACCGTTAGGGAAACATCGTAAGAGAGACCTCTTTAGAGAGACACCGTTAGAGAGTCACCGTAAAGGAGACACCGTTAGGGAGACACCGTTAGAGAGACACCGATAGGGAGACACCGTTACGGAGATACCGTTAGGGTGATACAATTAGGGAGTCACCGTTAAAGAGACACAGTTAGGGATTCACCGTAAGGGAGACACCGTTAGAGAGACACCGTCAGGGAGACACCTTTAGGAAGACCGTTAGGGAGACACGGTTAGGGAGACACCGTTACGGAGATACCGTTAGGGAGATACAATTAGGGAGTCACCGTTAAAGAGACACAGTTAGGGAGTCACCGTAAGAAAGACACCGTTGGAGAGACACCGTCAGGGAGACACCTTTAGGGAGACCGTTAGGGAGACACCGTTAGGGAAACACCGTTAGGGAGACACCGTTAGGGAGACACCGTCAGGTAGACACCGTTAGGGAGACACCGTTAGGGAGACACCGTGATGGAGACAACTTTACGAGGACACCGTTAGGGAGACACCGTTAAGGAGTCGCCGTTATTGAGACACCGTTAGAGAATAACCGTTAGGGAGACACCGTTAGGGAGACACCGTTAGGGAGACATCGTTAGAGAGACACCGTTAGAGAGACACCGTTATGGAGACACTGTTAGGTGGACACCGTTAGGGAATGACCGTTGACCGTTAGGGGGACACCGTTATGGAGACACCGTTAGAGAGACACCGTTAGGGAGAGACCGTAAGAGACACTGTAAGGGAGACACTGTTAGGGAGACACCGTTGACCGTTAGGGGGACACCGTTATGGAGACACCGTTAGAGAGACACCGTTAGGGAGAGACCGTAAGAGACACTGTAAGGGAGACACTGTTAGGGAGACACCGTTAGGGATTGATCGTTAGGGAGACACCGTTATGGAGAGACCGTTAGGGAGAGAGAGTTATGGAAACACCGTCAGGGAGACATCGTTAGGGAGACACCGTTAGGGAGACACCGTTATGGAGACAACGTTACTAGGACACCGTTAGGGATTCACCGCTAGAGAGACACCGTAAGAGAGACAGCGTTAGGGAGACACCATTAGGAAGACAACGTAATTGAGACCGTTAGGGAGACACCGTTAGGGAGACACCGTTATTGAGACCGTTATGGAGACACCGTTAGGGAGAGACCTCTAGGGAGACACTGTTAGGGAGACACCGTTAGGGAATGACCGTAAGGGAGAGACTGTAAGGGAGACACCGTTGACCGTTAGGGGGAGACTGTTATGGTTACACCGTTAGAGAGAAACCGTTAGGGAGATACCGTAAGAGGCACTGTTAGGGAGACACTGTAAGGGAGACACTGTTAGGGAATTATCGTTATGGAGACACCGTTATGGAGAGACCTTTAGAGAGATCGTTATAGAGACACCGTTAGGAAGACACCGTAAGGAAATGACCGTTAGCGAGAAACCGTTAGAGAGACCTTTAGAGAGACCGTTAGGGAGACACCGTTAGGAAGACACCGTTAGGGAATGACCGTCAGCGAGAGACCGTAAGGGAGATCGATAGGGAGTCACCATTGACCGTTAGGATAGATCGTTTGGGAGACGCCGTTAGAGAAACACCGTTAGGGAGAGACCGTTAGAGAGACACCGTTAGGAATACACCGTTAAAGAGACAGCAAAGGAGACACCGTTATAGGGATCGTTGGGGAGTCACTGTGAGAGATTCACTGTTAGGGAGTCACCGTCGGAGAGATACCGTTAGAGAGACACCGTTAGAGAGACACCGTTAGAGAGACACCGTTAGGGAGTCACCGTTAGAGAGACACCGTTAGAGAGACACCGTTAGAGAGATACCGTTAGAGAGACACCGTTAGAGAGATACCGTTAGGAATACACCGTTAAAGAGACAGCAAAGGAGACACCGTTAGGGAGAGACCGTTAGCTATTCAACGTTAGGGAGAGACTGTTCGGGACACACCGTCAGAGTGACACCGTTAGGGAGAGACTGTAAGAGATACCGTTAGGGAGACACCGTTAGGGTGACACCGTTAGGATGACACCGTTAGCTATTCACCGTTAGGGAGACACCGGTAGGGGGACATCGTTAGGGAGACACCGCTAGGGAGAAACTATTAGGGAGAGACCGTTAGCTATTTACCGTTAGAGATACAACGTCAGGGAGATACCGTTAGGGAGATTCTGTTAGGGAGACACCGTTAGGGAGAGACAGTTAGGGAGAGACCGTTCGCTATTCACCGTAAGGGAGAGACTGTTAGGGAGACACCATTAGGGAGACACCGTTAGCTATTCATTGTTAGGGAGAAACCGTAATAGAGACACCGTAAGAGAGTCACATTTAGCGAGACACCCTAATGGGAGACACCGTTAGGGAGACCGTTAGGGAGAGACCGTTAGCTATTCACCGTTAGAGAGACAGTTAGAGAGACACCGTTAGGGAGACACCGTTAGGGAGACACCGCCAAGGATACACCGTTAGGGATACATCGTTAGGGAGACATCGTTATTGAGACACCGTTAGGGTCGTTCGGAAGTCAACGTTTGGGAACCACAGTTAGCTATTCACCGTTAGGGTGACACTGTTAGGGAGACACCGTTAGAGAGACACCGTTATCTATTTACCGTTATGGAGACACCGTAAGAGAGACACCGTTAGGGAGACACCGTAAGGGGGAGACCGTTAGAGAGACACTGTTAAGGAGACAACGTTAGGGATACACCGTTAGGGAAACGCCGTTAGGGAGACAACGTTAAGGAGACAACGTCAGGGAGACACCGTTAGGGAGAGACCGTTAGGGAGACACCGTTAGGGAGACACCGTCAGGTAGACACCGTTAGGTAGACACCGTTAGGGAGTCACCGTTAGGGAGACACCGTTAGGGAGACCGTTTGGGAGACACCGTAAGGGAGACACCGTTAGGGAGACACCGGTAGAGAGACAGTTAGGGAGACAACGTCAGGGAGACACCATTAGGGAGACACTGTTATGAAGACACCGTTAAGGAGACTGTTATGGAGGCACAGTTAGGGAAACACCGTTAGGGAGACACCGTTAGGGAGACACCGGTAGAGAGACACCGTCAGGGAGACACCGATAGGGAGTCAACGTTTGGGAACCACAGTTAGCTATTCACCACTAGGGTGACACTGTTAGGGAGACACAGTTAGAGAGACACCGTTAGCTATTCACCGTTAGGGAAACATCGTTAGGAAGATACCGTTAGGGAGACACCGTTAGGGAGACATCGCTCGGGAGACACCGTAAGCTATTCACCGTTAGGGAGACAGATAGGGAGACACACCGTCAGAGTGACACCGTTAGGGAGAGACTGTAAGAGACACCGTCAGGGAGACACCGTTAGGGAGACACCGTTAGGGAGACACCGTTAGGGAGACCGTTATACCGTTAGGGAGACCGTTATACCGTCAGGGAGACCGTTATACTGTCAGGGAGACACCGTCAGGGAGACCGTTATACCGTCAGGGAGACCGTTATACCGTCAAGGAGACACCGTTAGGGAGACACCGTCAGGGAGACCGTTATACCGTCAGGGAGACACCGTCAGGGAAACACCGTCAGGGAGACCGTTATACCGTCAGGGAGACACCGTCAGGGAGACCGTTATACCGTCAGCGAGACACCGTCAGGGAGACCGTTATACCGTCAGGGAGACACCGTCAGGGAGACACCGTTAGGGAGACCGTTATACCGTCAGGGAGACACCGTCAGGGAAACACCGTCAGGGAGACCGTTATACCGTCAGGGAGACACCGTTAGGGAAACACCGTCAGGGAGACACCGTCAGGAAGACCGTTATACCGTCAGGGAGACACCGTCATGGATACCGTTATACCGTCAGGGAGACACCGTTAGGGAAACACCGTCAGGGAGACCGTTATACCGTCAGGGAGACACCGTCAGGGAGACCGTTATACCGTCAGGGAGACACCGTTAGGGAGACACCGTCAGGGAGACCGTTATACCGTCAGGGAGACACCGTCAGGGAGACACCGTTAGGGAGACACCGTCAGGGAGACCGTTATACCGTCAGGGAGACACCGTCAGGGAGACCGTTATACCGTCAGGGAGACACCGTAAGGGAGACCATTATACCGTCAGGGAGACACCGTTAGGGAGACACCGTCAGGGAGACCGTTATACCGTCAGGGAGACACCGTCAGGGAGACCGTTATACCGTCAGGGAGACCGTTATACCGTCAGGGAGACACCGTTAGGGAGACACCGTTAGGGAGACATCGTCAGGGAGACACCGTTAGGGAGACACCGTCAGGGAGACACCGTCAGGGAGACCGTTATACCGTTAAGGAGACAGCGTTAGGGAAACCGTTATACCGTCAGGGAGACACCGTTAGGGAGACACCGTTAGGGAGACATTGTCTGGGAGACACCGTTAGGGAGACACCGTCAGGGGGACACCGTCAGGGTGACCGTTATATCGTTAAGGAGACAGTGTTAGGGAAACCGTTATACTGTCAGGGAGACACCGTTAGGGAGACCGTTATACCGTCAGGGAGACACCGTCAGGGAGACCGTTATACCGTCAGGGAGACCGTTACACCGTCAGGGAGACACCGTTAGGGAGACACCGTTAGGGAGACATCGTCAGGGAGACACCGTTAGGGAGACACCGTCAGGGAGACACCGTCAGGGAGACCGTTATACCGTTAAGGAGACAGCGTTAGGGAAACCGTTATACCGTCAGGGAGACACCGTTAGGGAGACACCGTTAGGGAGACACCGTCAGGGAGACACCGTTAGGGAGACACCGTCAGGGAGACACCGTCAGGGTGACCGTTATATCGTTAAGGAGACAGCGTTAGGGAAACCGTTATACTGTCAGGGAGACACCGTTAGGGAGACCGTTATACCGTCAGGGAGACACCGTTAGGGAGACCGTTATACCGTCAGGGAGACCGTTATACCGTCAGGGAGACACCGTTAGGGAGACACCGTTAGGGAGACATCGTCAGGGAGACACCGTTAGGGAGACACCGTCAGGGAGACACCGTCTAGTTTTTGTAAATAAATTTTGAATCAATTTGGAGCTTTTCTTATTATTGTTTTGATATTGTTTTGTCACCACAGAGTTGCATATATAAAATATTGTTCATCTCTCTAGCAGACTCAGTTTCGTCTCAGCTATAACAAAATGAAATTTAATAAAAACTCATAAGTTGATATGTGTTCAGTATGTGGTTACTATCGCCTCATTGTTCAATGCCAATAAGTTCAAGGTCAAACTGAAAAGTCAAGGTCACATTAAAAGGATAATACAAAGTCCTGTGAGCTTCCATTCATACCATGTCTCAGCTGTATATTGCTGACCACATGAATGTTCTAAGAGTTTACTGTTCAAGAGTTATTCTTTTACAGAAATGCACAAGAATATTTTTGCACATTTCAGTAGCTTTTTGACCATGCCCTGAATTTAAAAGCCTCCAATATTAAGCAAAGACCTGTGAAAACAATTCATCGACAAAATTTAGAATTAAAATTATTTTAAAAAAAAAACAAACTTTTTTTTTACTTCCAAGCAATCTGTAGTTGGGCTGAGCTCGGATCTTTCTCAAGTAAAAAGGTTTTTACAATCTTAAGTATGGAATAATATGAAAATGCAACAAATAAATTGATGAATTGTACAAATACAAATAATAACGCCATAATACAACACACACAGGTTCCATACATATTAAAACTCCACTTTAAAACGCACACAGGTTACATACATAATAAAACGCCACAGTATAACACACACAGGTTACATATATATTAAAACGCCACAGTACAACACACACAGGTTATATACATGTTAAAACGCCACAGTACAACACAAATAGGTTATATACATATTAAAACGCCACAACACAACACACACAGGTTATATACATATTAAAACGCCACAGTATAACACACACAGGTTACATATATATTAAAATGCCACAGTACAACACACATCGGTAACATACATATTAAAATGCCACAGTATAACACACACACAGGTTACATACATATTAAAACGCCACAGTACAACACACATAGGTTATATACATATTAAAACGCCACAACACAACACACATAGGTTATATACATATTAAAACGCCACAGTATAACACACACAGGTAACATACATATTAAAATGCCACAGTACAACACACATAGGTAACATACATATTAAAACGCCACAGTATATCACACATAGGTTACAAACATATTAAAACGCCACAGTATAACACACACATGTTACATACATATTAAAACGCCACAGTACAACACACATAGGTTATATACATATTAAAACGCCACAATACAACACACATAGGTTATATACATATTAAAACGCCAAAGTATAACACACACAGGTTACATACACATTAAAATGCCACAGTACAACACACATAGGTAACATACATATTAAAACGCCACAGTATATCACACAAAGGTTACATACATATTAAAATGCCACAGTACAACACACATAGGTAACATACATATTAAAACGCCACAGTATATCACACATAGGTTACATTCATATTAAAACACCAAAGTACAACACACATATGTTATATACATATTAAAACGCCACAACACAACACACATAGGTAACATACATATTAAAACGCCACAGTACAACACACATAGGTTATATACCTATTAAAACGCCACAGTTTAACACACACAGGTTACATACATATTAAAATGACACAGTACAACACACATAGGTAACATACATATTAAAACGCCACATTATAACACACACAGGTTACATACATATTAAAACGCCACAGTACAACACACATAGGTTATATACATATTAAAACGCCACAGTATAACACACACAGGTTACATACATATTAAAATGTCAGAGTACAACACACATAGGTAACATACATATTAAAACGCCACAGTACAACACACACAGGTTACATACATATTAAATGCCACAGTACAACACACATAGGTAACATACATATTAAAACGCCACAGTATAACACACACACAGGTTAAATACATATTATAACGCCACAGTACAACATACACAGATTAAATACATATTAAAACGCCACAGTACAACATACACAGGTTAAATACATATTAAAACGCCACAGTACAATATACACAGATTAAATACATATTAAAACGCCACAGTACAACATACAAAGTTAAATACATATTAAATCGCCACAGTACAACATACACATGTTAAATACATATTAAAACGCCACAGTACAACATACACATGTGAAATACATATTAAAACGCCACAGTACAACATACACAGGTTAAATATATATTAAAACGCCACAGTACAACACACACAGGTTAAATACATATTAAAACGGCACAGTACAACAAACACAGGTTCCATACATTTTAAAACGCCACAGTACAACACACACAGGTTTTATTCATATTTAAACGCCACAGTATAACACACACATGCCACATGCATATTAAAACGCCACAGTATAACACACACAGGTCACATACATATTAAAACGCCACAGTACAACACACACAGGTAACATACATATTTAAACTCCACGTTGAAACGCACACAGGTTAAATGCATATCAAAACGCCATAGTACAACACACAGGTAACATACATATTAAAACGCCACAGTACAACACACATAGGTTATATACATATTAAAACGCCACAACATAACACACATAGGTTATATGCATATTAAAACGCCACAGTATAACTCACACAGGTTACATACATATTAAAATGCCACAGTACAACACACATAGGTAACATACATATTAAAACGCCACAGTACAACACACATAGGTAACATACATATTAAAACGCCACAGTATAACACACAGACAGGTTAAATACATATTATAACGCCACAGTACAACATACACAGATTAAATACATATTAAAACGCCACAGTACAACATACACAGGTTAAATACATATTAAAACGCCACAGTACAATATACACAGATTAAATACATATTAAAACGCCACAGTACAACATACACAGGTTAAATACATATTAAAACGCCACAGTACAACATACAAAGTTAAATACATATTAAATCGACACAGTACAACATACACATGTTAAATACATATTAAAACGCCACAGTACAACATACACATGTGAAATACATATTAAAACGCCACAGTACAACATACACAGGTTAAATATATATTAAAACGCCACAGTACAACACACACAGGTTAAATACATATTAAAACGGCACAGTACAACAAACACAGGTTCCATACATTTTAAAACGCCACAGTACAACACATACAGGTTTTATTCATATTTAAACGCCACAGTATAACACACACATGCCACATGCATATCAAAACGCCACAGTATAACACACACAGGTCACATACATATTAAAACGCCACAGTACAACACACACAGGTAACATACATATTAAAACGCCACAGTACAACACACACAGGTAACATACATATTTAAACTCCACGTTGAAACGCACACAGGTTAAATGCATATCAAAACGCCATAGTACAACACACAGGTAACATACATATTAAAACGCCACAGTACAACACACATAGGTTATATACATATTAAAACGCCACAACATAACACACATAGGTTATATGCATATTAAAACGCCACAGTATAACTCACACAGGTTACATACATATTAAAATGCCACAGTACAACACACATAGGTAACATACATATTAAAACGCCACAGTATATCACACATAGGTTACATACATATTAAAACGCCACAGTATAACACACATAGGTTACATACATATTAAAACACCACAGTACAACACACACAGGTTACATACATAATTAAACTCCACGTTGAAACACACACAGGTTAAATACATATTAAAATGCCACAGTACAACACACACAGGTTACATACATAATACAACGCCACAGTACAAAACACACAGGTTACATACCTATTAAAACGCCACAGTACAACACACACAGGTAACATACATATTAAAACGCCACAGTACATCACACACACAGGTTACATACATATTAAAGCTCCACAGTACAACACACACAGACTTCATACATATTTAAACGTGCAAGAAGAATAACAACTAATATACAATTGTAATATCGTGTACTGTTCTTGTTTAGCTTTAATATTTCCAAGATAAATTTAAAAGGATTAAAATACTGTGCCATTAATTATTATACTGCTGTGAACAAAAACAATTTAAAGCCATGTTTGTGCATGCACACAGCACTGACGTTATCTGATTATAAGAGTTCAAAATATTTCAACCTCGGAAAAATATCAAACAAACCCAACACTTCTTAAGAGAATTTCGTTTATAATTAAGGGAACATGCGGCAATGAAAATATTGTGCAAAGTTTCATGGCTGTAAGCTCCAGTTGCTACGCGACTTATATCCTATAAAAGTGTCTTCAGCCGACCATTTTTCTCACTTTGCTTTAGTTTCTCATAAGGCACTAGCGCAGTGGAATATTGGACAATGTGATGCGCGGATAGCAGTTCAATGTAAGTATTAAAAGTGATATTCTTTTTTCCTCAAACTCTTTATATTTGTTAAAAGAATAATTATTTGTTGGTTTATTTCCTTTCCTCAGACATATGCTTTGGCACTAAATAGAGATAAAACACATTTTATTTAGCATTTTATCACACAAAAGATTGCACCATTATATCTTATACTATCATATGCATGATTAATATAACGGATTGAATAGAAAGCAGAGTTAAAAAAGTTAAATAGTTTAGTCATCTTATTGTTATATAAATGATAATTGTATCATCTATCTAGCTGTAATCGTGTTATGAAGAAATGGTTTTGCTAACGACATATATGTCATTGTTCTATCACTCAAAGACTTTTGCAATCGATATAAATATTATCATTTTATCAAGCAAATACTTTTGCTTTCGTCATATCTATTAACATTTACCAAATAAAGTGTTATGCTATCAACAATCTCATATTGATTAAAAAGGCAAAGACTTTTGCAATCGACATAAATCTTATTTTTTTGTCTCACAAATATTTTTTTCATCGCCACACTACTAATTGTTTTCATTACGACCTAGCTTAAGTGTTGTATACATTGTACAGTTTAGAAATAGCAAATAAAAAATGTCTTGCTGCTATGACAGACCTCACAGTAGATCTCATCAAGTTTGTATCTGATGGTGCAACATGTATCGCTAAATGGACGGTATGTTAAGACCCACGTTCATAGACCCAACCAACTGATGGTACAACATGTATCGCTAAATGGACGGTATGTTAAGACCCACGTTCATAGACCCAACCAACTGATGGTACAACATGTATCGCTAAATAGACGGTATGTTAAGACCCACGTTCATAGACCCAACCAACTGATGGTACAACATGTATCGCTAAATGGACGGTATGTTAAGACCCACGTTCATAGACCCAACCAACTGATGTTGCCACATGTATCGCTAAATGGACGGTATGTTAAGACCCACGTTCATAGCCCCAACCAACTGATGTTGCAACATGTATCGCTAAATGGACGGTATGTTAAGACCCACGTTCATAGACCCAACCAAGAAAGGGCTATAAAACAAACGACAGATATACAAGTTCTTCTTTCCACACCGAAAACATATGCATTACTCATTTATTTTCTCAGAGAGATTATAGATACGTTTTCTTATATGAATGCTATAAGAGCGAAATGGCGATACATATGAAATGTCATCGTCGTCTATTTCCAATTGTGACAAGACATCAGGAATTAAAGCATATAAACTATCAATCAATCATTTTATCGGATTAGGTATCTTATAATATACGGACTGACATGTCTCTAATTGTCCAAACAAATTGGAAAAAAATTAAACGAAAATAAAATTGCTGCATTGACAGTTGGAAATTGCAATGACCTATACATTGTGATTATCATTTTGACGCATTCTAAATATTATTAAGGGTTCCATGTACAGACAACTAGGCAATAATGTCCATCTCATCATGTTTAATTTCTGATGAATACAGACACATGCATGCTTGCAAATACTGCTAATTATGTGGTAACAGGAGAAATATTGCCGCGAGGTATAAGACATAAGGCCTGTTTAGGTCAACACACTCCCATTTTACATCATTGCAGCCCTTTGCTTATAAATAAATAGTTGAGCCTTTATATGAGCTTGCGATAATCCATTGGTTTAATCCGGTTTACGGACGATCAACCTCTCCCTTACGCAAGTATTGTGAAACATTTATGTTCTGTGGAATTAAATCAGAATGGCATTATACGGAATAGAAAAATTGGCGAATACCGTTTTTCAAATTAAGAAATGAACCAAACCTACAAATCTATGACAACACAGTATGCTATTTGTAGTGTGTATGGATAGTCGGTGTTCGTTTTTGCTTTTCATACAAGGTAACACTTTTCGTTCAATAAAATCGGAAAATAATGGCACAACTAATCAATTATGACATTCTTAAACAAATCAAATGCAGTGGAGCAATTTAACAAAAGAGCTGCAAAGCGAACGCAAATGCTGCTGTATTTCGAAAGTCGAAAAAGGAGCAAAGTATTAAAGTCATAGATATTTGACGGAGCCGACAACACAAAAGCTATTAAAATGCATCGAATGTTTTCTCCGAATTATAACATAGCATAACATAAAGTTTATTCTGATGTAAGCATATACAGCTTATTATCAATTACACAATATTCTCAAACATACATGTATGTAAATGGTATACAGTCAAACAATAACATAGATAATGATTCAAACACAGATAACAAAATAATAAGTTAATTGACATGAGAGTGTATAATACAAGATGTTACATATCACATGGGAATGTTGATTGCAGAGTTTCTTATTTTATTTGCCTTTATCAAATAAGAGGCTATTTTGTGTAGTAAGTGTTTTCTCGTTGTATTCAACATGTTTACAAATTTGAACATATTCGATCTTCTCCGATAATACAAAGGAATATATTTTTCACGAATTTCCCTTTATGTTGGACAAATAATAACAAAATTAAATTCGTCTTCTATGTCATTATTTTCACAAATACTGCACTTCCGATCACTTCTTGCAATGTTCGTATATCGCCTTATAAATGGGCTCAAACTACACACGAGCGTTTCTGATATTTCCGTCTTAAATTTTAACTGCAAAACATATTGTTTGTTTAAATTATCATGTATCATGCTAAATTACATTATCTCATATATTTTATTGTTTTAAAAAGGCAATATTTATTACCTGCTTTTGATTTTTTTTCAGGAGGATGGTTTAGCTTCATTTTCAATTAACAATTACAAAAACTAGTAACAAGATGAAGACGAATAAGCTAGACGTTGGAATACGATCTTTGCAGATATCCAACACTGTCCCAGATTTGAATTACAACAATGTCAGTAATGGAAGCGGCATTGACACACACCCTTGCCGTGACTCAGCATTTAACACAAGTGACTGCAATGGAATCGTGGATGAATTTCAGACTTGGGATCACTGGTTTTCACCATCACAAGAAGCTCTTCTAGTGGCCTGTTATTGCACAGTTATGTTGCTTGGTCTAGTTGGCAATTCGTGTGTGTGCTACATTGTCATCAAATTCAAGTATTTGCAAAAACCTCGTAATATACTTATCCTAAATTTGTCTTTCTGTGGCATTTTAATGTGTGTGGCATGTATGCCATTCTCTTTGCTCCGTCTGACGCTTAAAAACTGGATGTTGGGAGATATCATGTGCAGAATAAGTTCAACTGTTCAGACGATTGATGTGTATGTTTCTACATTTACAATCGTGGCTATTGCAGTTGATCGCTATTCCGCCATTGTCCGTGCTCAAAGAGACACTGAGAACAGAACAACAGTCCATTTTACCATCATTCTTATTTGGTTGTTCTCGATCCTGTTTTGTATCCCTATGTTTTCTTTTCATGAAGTTACTCAAGTGAGTCCAGAACTATTCGAGATTTGCATGGAGGTTTGGCCTTCGGATGTTTTAAGGCAAATCTACACGACATTCGTCCTTATTGTACAGTACGTGGTGCCCCTCACTATGATTTCACTCCTCCATGGGCGCATTTGCCAGTTCTTGCGCTGCAGGATAAGTGAAAATCCTATAACGCAAGTTGAAGTTGATCGAGTGTTACGAGAAATCAAACGGCAACGGCGTAACATGTTGCTCTTGACAGGAATAACGATTTCTTTTGCTTTAGCTTGGCTTCCACTGACGGTTATGAACACACTCGCAGATTATGACTACCGCTTCTTTTTGAACTGGAATTTCAATCATGCCTACGCATATTGCCTCTTGGCCGCGATGTGTTCCGCCTGCCTTAATCCTATCATATACGGGTGGTTTAACATGAACTTTCGAAAGGCGATTATACAAGTTATATGTCCGCACAAAAATGTTTCAAACAGTCCCACGGAAATGGCGACGATCAGAAACGACTCTAGAGAAAGCAGTAAAGAACTGTTCCGGTTTTACAGCAGTATTCCATTGGCCACATCAGGGAAAAGGAAAGTATCATCCTCAACGCGATCTAGTAACTCTTGGAGATCTAAGGGACAACTGTCTCGGCAAATCGCCTGTTCATCTCCCGATGAAATTGAAAATCTGCAAGGCCATTAGCTTAAATTAGGTTTTACCTTAACACAGAAATGTGTGCATGTGTGTATATAAAAATGTAAAAAAGTTTGGTTACTATATTGTTTCATTACACTTAGACATTCTCTTTATTTATTTATCCAATGTCGAGATGTTTGCTTCGTTAAATTTATCTAGGTTCATTTTAAATTTCTCCTTTTGTATACGAAATAGCGAATCATCATAAATTGCCTTTTTCCAGACATAAAGCCGTGACCATTATACCCCAAATGCATTAACTAATGAACGTTCATCAGAGTTCATCAGAATTATGAACGAAGTACAATTATGTTTATGACAAATGTCACATATACTTATTTCATAGAACTCGGTATTTTCTTTGTTATGGCTAGGTTGTGTCTTAGTTATTCTCAAGTTCGCTAAATGGAAAGGCAAATAGTATCATTTAATGTTCGGGGTTTAGGCAACACCGGTAAATGTAAACAAGTATTTGAGTAGTTTAAATGGAAAACTTTGATATTGAATTGCTGCAAGAAGTACATTGTACACAGAATGTATTTTCAAAATGAAAGACAGAATAGAATGGACCTTGTGTGTAAGCGGAAATAGTACAAACAGTAAAGGCGGGTCAATTCTTATTAACCAAAACGCTCATATGGAAATTCAACAATATACTGAAATTAAAGAAGGAAGAATAGTTGCACTATATATTAAATTAGATGGAGATAAATTAGCTTTTAATAAATGTTAATGGAGCTAACAAAGATAAACCGCAAATATTTAAAACCTTACATGAGTTTATGCTAGCAAATTATGAAAAAAACGTTTCTTATCGGTTGCGATTTTAATACAATTTGAGACTATACTCTTGATAAAACGAATTGAAAAATAGACACACACCAACAATGCAGAGATGATATAAATGATATAATTAACACATGCTAATTAGTCGATAAATGGCGACTGCTACATTCGTCTAAAATGCAATATGAACTCGAATAATAAACCTCAAATATATTGTCGATAAGATTACTTTTTAATAAAAGACAATCTGTTAAATTACGTAAATAATAGAACTATAAAATCAGGATTTATAACAGATCATGGTTTAATACTATTTACGCTAGGTTATTTAAATGGAGAAAGGGGTTTTTAGGGTACTTTAAATGAAACAACTCTCTTTCTGGGCACAGAATATCATCCAAGAAATGGAGGATTTTAATGAAGATGCAAATCCAAACAAATGATGCGAAATCATAAAAAAAGTTCTATTAGATATGAAAATACTTATACTCCAAACGGAGGAGGAAACTTAATAAATTAAATAGAATGTATTGAATTACAACTAAACAATAAAATCCCTGAAAATATTGATATCATAACGCCAACACTAGTACAAAAGAAAAAAAATCTTGATGAAAACCGAAGGGGGCATATCAATCGAAATATTTTAAGGTCGAAAGCAATATATGTAAAAAATAATAAAAGAAAACCCAAATAGTATGCAAGTCTGCAGAAAAACACGCACCGAAGAAAACTGTATACAAATTAAAAATGAACAATAAAATGGAAGTAGGGGTTGAAATGCTCTACAAGAAGAAGTAAAATTGTATAAGAAACTTTATAGTAAAAGCACAGAGCTAGTTGATGACATGCGAAACTTATTCCGTAATTTTATCAATACATGCTTTCTGAAATTGTTAGCAACTCATGCGAAGGCTTACTTTAAATACATGAATGTGGACATGCTTTAAAGACGTGAACAATAATAAATGTCCAGATGGTCTTACTACGTATTTTTTTCAAAAGTTTTGAAACGACATTCAAAATGCTTTAATTAACTCCTTAAATTATTCCTTTCATAGGGGTCATCTAACACTGTTCCAAAAGCAGGGTATAATTTCGCTAAAATATTTCAAAACCTGACAAAGACTTCGAAAACCTTTCAATTTGAAGAAGAATCAGTTTACTTAATTTTGATTATAAAATAGCAATGAAAGTAATATCAAATAGAATAAAACAAATCTTGCCAAAACAAATTGATTCTGAACATACGGGTTTTATCAAGGGTAGATACATTGGCGAAAATGTTCCGAATAATCATTGAGGTCATGCAATATCTTGAAAAAATAATATGCCCGAGCTCTTATGCTTTGTCAACTTTCAAAAAGCATTTGAAAGTATTGATCACTCTTTCGATATTCAAAAACGTTAAACATTGACACAGATATCGTACAATGGCTTTTATAGCGATATTCTTCCTATAATTAAAAATAATTGTCATTTGTCGGAAGCATTCAAAATTTAAAAAGGACTACGACAAGAATGTCCACTTTCTTACATTTCATTTATCCTCTCTCTAGAAATACTGTCAATCTATATTAAGAAAAATCCTGATATCAAGGGAATACATGTAATTAATGCGGAAATTAAACAATCACTTTTCGCTGATAATGCTATATATTTTAAAAATGGTTTAGAAAATTCTTTCGAATCATTGATCAAATAATTAGAATCGCTCTCAAAATGTTCAAAATCTCTATTGTAGGTTATTTTTTACGAATATTTAAGTGTATCGCTGTCGTGGGTGTATGTGTATGTGTGTGTTTGTTATTTAAAGACGAAAAATAAATGAGAAAAAAATGTACGGCTTATCTTGTCAAAGAAGAATGCGTATGTAAAAATGTTCGGCGATTATATTTATAACTTCTATCATTGTCGTTGCTTCAAATGATCAAAGTGAATTTTATTTCACATGCCGTATTTCTTTAAGGGTACATTGAGAACTAATATTTGCGATAAATGTATAAGTATACTCAAGTTTAAAAAAACTGCAAAGGTTTCAAATTATCTGCAGCAAATATGTTAAGATACATTCATTGAAACAATTTGTTTTAAAGATACTGCATTTTTATCTTGCATTGCTATCAACAAAAGTGAACGGGTTTTTTTCTACTTTGTATTAAAGATTGATATTTTCATCTATTGATTAATGTTCTGTGTTCTTTGGTTCCGCATATTTCGACATTGAATTGCTTGGATATATTGACATTACCGGAATGTATTTTATGCTACACATAACACCTGTTGTTTTATGATTGTATGAAAAGTGTTACATAACAGCATGAAATAAATACATTGAAGGACGTGTTTGGATTTTTCTAGAAGTAGGAATTTTGTTTTAACCCGTCAGCGCCAGTGAACATACATTTTTATCATAAACGTCTATATATTCTTAATGAACCCATGAATGCCCATTTTTTTCTATATGACTATGTTATTATTACTAAATGTCGGAGTAAAAAGTACTATAAATTAAGGTTCTTTTGCTGAAGTTTTATTTATGCATTTCACATACCAAAAATGGGATGATGGGCACAAATGGGTAATTTTTAAAAGTTATTAAACATTTATTCCTACCATGCATTTAACAAGCTAAAAATACTTATACAATTGTTTGGTCACTGTGGTAGAATACCTTATTAATTCCGATATAATAATGATACGACACGATAATAATAGGTAAAAAATAACCACAGTGACAGTGTCTTACCATGTTTGTAAATCATTTGCGCATTAGAAATGCGACAAAGCATTAATTGTTGAGTCCTACTTGACACTTTCAACAAATCTAGTAAATTTGCTTCTGTAGTGAACTGTCTGTTTTGGTTTATATTATGGAAGTGCATTGTATTCTCCTCATGGTCTTACTCTATCCTTCTATACGCTTTTTCTTCGTCTTGCTCTATTCCGCTATACTCGTAGTCTTGGTACTGCTATTATACGCTATACTCGTAGTCTTGCTCTTGCTCTACTTCGTTATACTCGTAGTCTTGGTCTTGCTCTACTCCGCTTTACTCGTAGTCTTGCTCTTGCTCTATCCCTCTATTCTCGTAGTGTTGGTCTTGCCCGAAACAGCTATACAAGTCGTGTTGGTCTTGCTCTACTCCGCTATACTCGTAGTGTTGGTTCTGCTATTCAACGCTATACTCGTAGTCTTGCTCTTGCTCTACTCCGCTATACTCATAAACTTGGTCTTGCTCTACTCCGTTATACTCGTAGTCTAGGTCCTGCTATTCTCTAAGTCTTGGTCTTGCTCTACTCCGCTATACTCATAGTCTTGGTCTTGCTTAACTCCGCTATACTCGTATTATTGGTCTTACTCTACCCCGCTATACTAATAGTCTTGGTCTTGCTTTACTCCGTTATACTCGTAGTCTTGGTTTTGCTCTACCCCGCTATACTCGTAGTCTTGGTCTTGCTCTGCCTCGCTATACTCGTAGTCTTGGTCTTGCTCTGCCCCGCTATACTCGTAGTCTTGGTCTTGCTCTGCCCCGCTATACTCGTAGTCTTGGTCTTGCTCTGCCCCGCTATTCTCGTAGTATTGGTCTTGCTCCACTCCGCTATACTCGTAGTCTTTGTCTTGCTCTGCCTCCCTATACTCGTAATATTGGTCTTTCTCTGCCCCGCTATACTCGTAGTATTGGTCTTGCTCTGCCTCGCTATACTCGTAGTCTTGGTCTTCCTCTGCCTCGCTATACTCGTAGTATTGGTCTTGCTCCACTCCGCTATACTCATAGTCTTGGTCTTGCTCTGTCCCGCTATACTCGTAATATTGGTCTCGCTCTGCCCTGCTATACTCGTAGTCTTGGTCTTGCTCTGCCCCGCTATACTCGTAGTCTTGGTCTTGCTGTCCCGCTATACTCGTAGTCTTGGTCTTGCTCTACCCCCATATACTCGTAGTCTTGGTCTTGCTCTACCCCCATATACTCGTAGTCTTGGTCTTGCTCTGTCCCGCTATACTCGTAATATTGGTCTTGCTCTGCCCCGCTATACTCGTAATATTGGTCTTGCTCTGCCCCGCTATACTCGTAGTCTTGGTCTTGCTCTGCCCCGCTATACTCGTAGTCTTGGTCTTGCTCTGCCCCGCTATACTCGTAGTCTTGGTCTTGCTCTACCCCCATATACTCGTAGTCTTGGTCTTGCTCTACCCCCATATACTCGTAGTCTTGGTCTTGCTCTGCCCCGCTATTCTCGTAGTCTTGCTCTTGCTCTACTTCGCAATACTCGTAGTCTTGGTCTTGCTCTACCCCCATATACTCGTAGTCTTGGTCTTGCTCTGCCCCGCTATTCTCGTAGTCTTGGTCTTGCTCTACCCCCATATACTCGTAGTCTTGGTCTTGCTCTACCCCCATATACTCGTAGTCTTGGTCTTGCTCTGCCCCGCTATTCTCATAGTCTTGCTCTTGCCATACTTCGCAATAATCGTAGTATTGGTTTTGCTCCACTCCGCTGTACTCATAGAGTTGGTCTTGCTCTGCCCCGCTATTCTCATAGTCTTGCTCTTGCCATACTTCGCAATAATCGTAGTATTGGTTTTGCTCCACTCCGCTGTACTCATAGTCTTGGTCTTGCTCTGTCCCGCTATACTCGTAATATTGGTCTTGCTCTGCCCGCTCTACTCATAGTCTTGGTCTTGCTCTGTCCAGCTATACTCGTAGTATTGGTCTTGCTCTTCCCCGCGTTATTCGTAGTCTTGGTCTTGCTCTGTCCCGCTATACTCGTAATATTGGTCTTGCTCTGCCCCGCTATACTCGTAATATTGGTCTTGCTCTGCCCGCTCTACTCATAGTCTTGGTCTTGCTCTGTCCAGCTATACTCGTAGTATTGGTCTTGCTCTTCCCCGCGTTATTCGTAGTTTTGGTCTTGCTTTGCCCCGCTATTCTCATAGTCTTGCTCTTGCTCTGTCCCGCTATACTCGTAATATTGGTCTTGCTCTTCCCCGCTATACTCGTAATATTGGTCTTGCTCTTCCCCGCTATACTCGTAATATTGGTCTTGCTCTTCCCCGCTATACTCGTAGTATTGGTCTTGCTCTTCCCCGCTATACTCGTAGTATTGGTCTTGCTCTGTCCCGCTATACTCGTAGTATTGGTCTTGCTCTTCCCCGCGTTATTCGTAGTCTTGGTCTGGCTCTGCCCCGCTATACTCGTAGTCTTGTTCTAGCTTTACCCCTCAATACTCGTTGTGTTGGTCTTTTTCTACTCAGCTATACCCATAACCTAGCTTCACTCCTCTCTACTCGTAGTCTTGGTCTTGCTCTTTTCCACTTTATTCGTAGTCTTTGTCCCGGATTAGGTAGTACTGCTACCTCTCATTATTGCTAGATCATGATAATCAGTTGTCATATATAAAATAGATCCGTACTAACATTATAATAATAGTTTAACATTATCAAAATAAAATAAAATAATGCTTGGAAGGTATATGTATTTCAACCAATTACTGGGTATAAGGCGATAAATTAGTATGATAAGAAGTTGTTTATATACTTTAATTCATGCATGCATATTACATATTACAATTATCCATACATTAATATTGTTTAAAATAATTCTTGTTTTACAAGTTAATCTGTCTTGTCAAAAACAAAATATATGCCCATGAGGCAAACGGCTTTTTGTATTTGTTTACTAAGATAGTGTTACTAGAAACATAAAAAAGTCATCGAAACACGGTAAGTACCGTTGATCTCGCAAAAATACAATTTTGCTTCTGGATCTTTTTCTTATATAGGAGATGTTGTAGAAGTCAATTGAATTGGTTTCATTGTTTGTTCATTTTTCCCTGAGTTGGGCCATTTGGGAGTAAATTAATCAGACAAAGACTATTCTCGCTGGTGGGTTCTGTCTTGCCGGTTGATATCTTTACGAGATGTCGGAAGGAAACCTTTCAATTTTGACATATTTTCACCCTTAGGTATTTTAAAAGTGATTGCCCGGTACTTTTTGTATCATAATGCGTTGCTTTGTCCAAGAATGTTACCCGCGGTGATAAATTTAAGATGGTCTTAAAATACAGATTCGAATAAAAAAAGTCTCTTATATATTAGACTAGTGTATTACAACAACACTTTATTTTCCTATTATACAGTTATACAGATCTGACTGCTGCTTCCATATTTTCAAGGACTAAAGCATTCTTTTGGAAAATACCCTCTGAATTACCTGTGATAACATTGAGCTACTGCATACAATAATACGTGTTATTGTTATACTTAAACTTTTGGATCTATATTTAACATGGTATCTACCAGACATAAAACTCACAAAAAAGCGATTTCTCTAATATCATTCGTTAAAGAGTTAAGAAAATATACAAATCACCTTTTAAACGGGATGTGATTAATTTTCCAAGTTAAAATCGGTATGAGCATTATTCGTAACGATCAAAAAAACATATCTTCATATTGAGTCAGTCATAAAATATTAAAACGATATACGTAGAGCAAGGTTAACGACGGTTTTCAGTAATACATTTGATTGAACCGACAGCGGTACACAGCGGCGCTATAATATAAATCGACTTTAAGCGACTGCCTTTTATTAGTGGTGGATCCGTGGTCTAGTGGTAACACATTTGACTATCAATCCAGGCGTCGCAGGTTCGATTCCCCGTCGCATTACTAAAAGATACTAATTGTCTTCCGGGAAGGACGTCAAATAGGGGTCCCGTGTCACAGTACTATACATTGATGCACGTTTAAGAACCACGGTAGCTCTAACCAGGGTTGCATTCTATCTGTGCACTATCCTCCACAAAACCTAAAATGACTAACAATCTTAACGTCGCACTCGCCGAATGGGCAAGGCCCGAGAGTATAAATAAGCTTACACACCAGCCTTTCATTATCGCATTGTTTGTTTTGTGCGTTTGAATAAACAAGTAAATTACATTTAATTTGTTCAAATGTATTCATGGTCAGGCTTAATTTGCTATGCAAGTGGTCTTTCTAGTTCCATGAATACTGTTGGTATTTAAACCATTCTTCTGTTCATTTTTGCAATTTTCAATGGTAGCTATGGTAACTCGATTCTTTAATTCACGTTATAGGCATCGGAATCTTCGACATCAAGAAGTAAATTATACAACTGACAACACAAACAAGAGCTGTCACAGTATTATTATTTTTATCTGTCTATACAAGGGAAAGTTACTGCCCAGACACGACAACCTATACTCTATGTCATTATATGCAGCAATCCATTGTGAATAAACACTAAGTATGACCTTGACCTAAGAAAAAGGGACACGGGTCTTGCACGCGACACGTCGTCTTGGTATGCCGAACACATGTGACAAGTTATTTTAAAATCTGTCCATACCATGGAAAGTTACAGCCCGGACACGATAATCTATACTCTAAACTCTATGTCATTATATGCAGCATTCCATTGTGAATAAACACCTAAGTGTGACCTTGACCTTGGAGGTAGGGACACGGGTCTTGAACACGACACGTCGTCTTGGTATGTCGAACACATGTGGCAAGTTATTTTAAAATCTGTCCATACAAGGGAAAGTTACAGCCCGTACACGAGTTATTGAGCCGGACACACGGACGGACGGAAGGACGGACGGACGGACGGACAGACGGACGGACGAACGGTGCGATTTATTATGCCCACCTTCGGGGGCATAAAATACTTGCTATGCAAGAAAATAGAGTGTATGCAGTATGGCAGTATGATCAGTTTAACTACTGTCTGTTAATTAAGTGTTATAAAGTACGAATTAAAGACTCTAAATTTCAAAATAGTTCTTGATTTATCAACGATATCTTTAATTAGTAGATATTCATTTCATGTACTAGATATGTTTGGTAATTTTATTTTAATCAACACTAGCGGCTATCCTTTTCCTGAGGAAGTAAATATACCCGCTTAACTGTTACAATTGAAAATAAAATATCCGTTTTCTTTTCACTGCGTGAAGTTTTCCCAAACCGTAACATAATTTCTAATAGACGTGCTATTTTGAATAGTGCCTGTCTCTCTTTTAACTGTCTGGTTGTTCTCTAAAACTACTGTTATAACTGATAAGCCTTATGTTCACCGAGGTATTTGTAAAAAGGTTGATTGGTTCGAAGAAGAATGTTTTAATGCTAAATGCTTGTATATAAGAGCTCTAAATAAATATAATAGTTCTAAAAATGATAATAATAGGCAAGAATTTTGCGGTACTAAAACGTACTATAAGCGCCTTATTAAAAAGATGAAAAGGCGATGTGAAACAGATAAAATAAAAGAAATTGAGAAGCTAAATCATTGTAAACCTAAGAATATTTGGAGGCATTTAAGTAAGAAAAAACCTACTCATAGTGACATAAGCACTGATGATTTTTTTCGATATTTTTCGACGTTAAATGAAAACATGCCGACCGCATCGAATGATAACGCGGAACAGTTTTGTAATAATCATTACTTCGATAGTGACGATTGCATTTTGGATGAACTTGACTTTACAATTACCGCAAGGGAATTTGAAATAATAGTTAAAGATCTAAAGAAAAATAAAGCTTTTGCTGGTGATAAGTTAATAAATGAGTATTTCATTGCTACTATCGACGTTTTGTCGTCTCATTTAGTCGACATTTTCAACGGTATTCTTCGTACGGTTTTTTTCCCAACCAATGGATGGAAGGTGTTCTAGTTCCTTTATTTAAGAAAAAAGATCCTCTTGATGTTAACAATTATAGAGGTATAATGCTAGTTAGCTGTTTTTCTAAATTATTTACAGGAATTATAAATAAACGCATTACAGAGTGGGCTGAAAATCACGACGTCATAAGCGATGCCCAGTTTGGTTTTAGGAGAGGTCGCTCAACTGTAGATGCTATCTTTGTATTGAATGCTGCCATAAGTAAATTTTTGAATGAAAATAAGCG